>NW_009214564.1:0-44907 GCF_000690835.1 Fulmarus glacialis
ATATAATAAAAATTAGTGATTTATTATTTACTATTCAACCAACCTATATTCAAATTCTCAGGGAAAAGGCAGGGGACTATAAACTGGAGGTCGTAACTTCTAAATTGCACTTCCAGTCTTATGCCAGCTGCCACTGAGGTCCAAATTCTGACTTTCTGGCTATTCGCAGGCTTCTCCCCAGAGATGGCCTGGCCCATACTAGTATTTCAGAGGTTCATAGGGAGAGGGGTTACACACTGAGAAACAATTTTATGGCCTTTTCACTGGACACGGAGGACTTTCTAATGCTAGCACAGGTGGAGCATGGCTGCATGTCTTCACACCCTGGCAGAACCTGAGGGGTCTCACCATAGTGAGTTGTGCCTGAAGACACAGCTTACAAAACCTTACAAAATGTAGATGTTAGATGTTTGGATCCAATGCGTGAGATGAGAGGAGGAAGAGGAGGCACATAGCGGGCCAAGGAGAAGACAGAAAGTATGGCGCTCTGTCCATGTGGCTGCTGAGGAGCGGGCTTCCACCTCCTTCCACCATGGACAAACCTTGTACATTCAAAGGTATTTAGGCAACTGATCTGGTTATTTCCCCAATGTAATTTTACTGCTATTAAAGACTCAAATAATATGAACCCCTCTGGAGGGGAAAAAAAAAAAACCAACCCACAAACAAAAGAGCAGCTAGTTAAAAGCGTGATATGATTGGATTTATGGACACAAGACTGCAGACAAGGGAAATACTGCTTGGTATAAAAAATAAAAAAATGACCCAGTGCTTCTTTAAGCAAGGGAGAATCAGAGCAAAACAGCCTTGCAAATCAATCATCCATTACAAACCAGAACATATTGGCATCTCAGTCTGCAGTCACTCAGGATGGGGGCGAAGTCTCCTGATGCCAGCATTGCTCCAGGCTTTCTGAGACATCTGGTCATTTCACTGAAAGGTGAAGACTCCGAACAGAAGTGAATATACATGAAAATTAATTTAAAAGAGGGGGGAAATCCTCTCCCTAGTGCTGTTGGGATGATTTCAAGAAAAAAGGGAGTCAGTGCAATGCAGCACATTGACTAAGCAACAAGCACGGGAGGGGGAGTGTAACTGAGCTTGCCGCACAGAGCAAAACCAGCATCCTAAGCAATTTGATTACATTTTCATAACCTTACTGGAAACTGGGTAAAAGAAAGAGATAATACAAGCAGAAGTTAACCGACATAACACGAGAGGTCGCTCTAGAATAGGATTACCCGCATTGACAGCTCCCGTTAATCCTGTGCGGTAACAAAATCGCAGCGAACGCAGCTACCCTGTCGTGCAAGAAAGTCACACCAGATTGCAAACTGGGTTGGAGTTTTTTTGCCTGCGTGTAGCTTTTTCAAGCATACATAATGTTTATACATCCATGGAGAAAACTGCAATTATGTTTTTTCTCTTCTCCCACTGATACTCAAAAAAATCAGATGGAACCAGACTTGAGCTAATAACAACGTGCCAGGGTGGGACTAAGTCCCGTGGGAGAAAAGGGAGGCGTCTTCATCAGTTATGTTCATTTGCTGGAAGAAATGTTGTTGCCCACAATAAGTAGTGCAGCTTCGCTTCACATGCAGGGGTTATCAAATATGGGGGTGTCACCAAATAACCAAAAAATGAAGAGCAACCAATGGAAAATAACCAAATCTAGGTACAGCGCCTGACAACAAGGTCCACTGATGTCCCCTGAGTGTCTTTACTCTGTCTTCAGTAGCTTTAAATCTGCCTTTGCAAACGAAATCTTCTCAGCCATGGTTACTTTTCTTCTCCTGGATTCCCGTGTACACGAGGAATTGAGTTACTGCCTGTTTTCTAGTCTGTGGGGTGATGCTGCCTTCGTTAAACATTGGCTCTCAGCTCTTTCCTCAAATTTATGATTTCCTGCAGCATATGACTTGCTTTCATTGAAAGAAAGCTTGTCATTTTGTTAATAAAATTCACATTTTCAAAGAAAGAAACTGAAATCTCTCTTCTAATTGCCTACACTCATATAAACTGATGATGCTAGGTTGGTAATGAATATGACAAATTCCTGTGGTAATTTGCGCTTCACGCTGGCTCTGTGTGGGCTTGCAATAACATTTGCTACACTAAAAACATGAGGTGAAATCTTGGTCTCATTTGAATCAATGATTTTTTTTTTTTTTTTCTCTTTCAGCCTCCGCAGGGCTGTGCCGCGATGGTGCCTACTGAATTCAGTGGCATTATCTGTTTGATTGCTGTGAACATGGCCATATGGACATATCCTTTGCCACATGGCATCACAAATGAATATCTGATTTTTTTCCCCCAAGAATTATAAGATGTTATGCTATGTGATGGTACCATAAAATATTTAGGTTGAGTCCCTGCTCCCACCAAAATCAACAATAAAGTATCGCGGTGATCTCAAAGAGACAGGATTTCACCCTAAAACACGCAGAAAGGCAGCTCTCTAATGGGGGAGCACAGGGAACTTATTTAAGCTTTAGTCCTGGAAGGAGCTTTGGTGCCATAGCACTGAGTTTTCATTCATGCAGCTATGTAAGGATAGTGCATTGCCCTTTCGCTGCTCTTTCCCAGCTTTTGACTGCTTTTCAACAGAAGCGTTTTCTGATTTTTGCTACACAAACATAAGATTTGCTTCCCCCCCGCCCTTTCCCCTGAAGTAACAGGCATCCATCAATTCAGTGATACCTAGGTAAAGCTGAGCAGCTTATGATAGACATGGGATCAGACAAGACTCCGTCTCGCGTCCATTATGTGAATCTTTTATGGCTTCTAGCAAAATTTCTTGAGGAAAGGGGTGAGCACTCCTCTTATTTTCTCAGTTTCCTGTTATTTTAGTCAATTACGATAATATTGGAGAAAAAGAGAAGTAGAATAACAAATATGGAGAAAATAGGAGTACGGGAAGGAGGAGGAAACGTCTCGGTGTGAAAACACAACATACAGCTGGGGAGTGTCTCGGATATCTTCCGCTTCAGCCAGCGCCGGGGCAGTATTCATTTAGCATTAAGAAGTATGTCTCAGTTGCATCCCCTCCAAGATGTGGACCGTATAACTATCACAGAAAATTTTCAGCAAAAAAAAATTTCAGCAAAAGCCTAGCACTTCTTGTAAAAATAAACTGCATTGGGGCCAGTTTAGCCAATGACCTAAATAACGTTGAGCTTTTCCCTGACTTCTTTCTCTCTCCCCCCAGCCCGTAGGCACACCTCACTCACCGCCCTCCTTTGACTACCTCTCTTGCCTTCAGCTCCCCCGTGAATTAAAGCAGCTCTCTTAAGGCTAGCCGCTCCATAGGAATCAGCATCTCCTGGGTCCCTGCCTGAGCCTCATAGTCCCAAAACTTTCAGCTTATTTTCCAGGCATACCATTGGGAAGAGCATACTGCGAAGCCAGTGATTCAGATTTCACCCTGTAACCCCGGGCTTTGGCGGCCAGTGCTCGCTGGGCCACCACCGCGGGGAGTCGCCGGGGGTAGTGTCCCCGGGCAAGCTACGGGCAAGGGAGCGGTGGGTCCCTCGTAGCTGCCTAAAGCACTTGCGCAGAGCTGCTGTGGGGAAGATGCAAAATATTCTGTGGTAGTATGCGACCGCACAGGCGTCTGGCACCAATAACAGAAATTTCTGTTTGAAGGCTTCAGATAATTCAGTAAAAGAACAGCTTTTCAACAACCCTGGGTTTCCTTAACGCGCTTTTTGAAGTCCATACAAAGATAATAAATGCCTGAAATGTGTAACCAGCCCGAAATCCCGGTGGCTGCCAGTGAAGAAGTCCTGCCCAGGCTTTTGCATGTAACTTCCAGTGCTGTGGTCGTGCTACTTTAGATGATGGAGCCTGTTACAAGTTAACATGATAAAGTGGTGTATAAAAGAACTAAAAAGGGCAGAACTAATCCTGGGGGTAGCTGTGGACAGCTAATAGCGTAAAAGGAGTTTAGTCAGAATAATGAACGCAACATAGCTGAAAAAAGGAGTGCAACAAGTTTTTGTTTCAGTGTCATTTCTGCCACAAAAAATTGAATGGAAGAGGAGTAAGTTTCTTGATGTGATGCTAAATCTAATAGGGAAATTGGACCGCCGCTCACACATCAAGGTATCTTTCAAGTCACTTGTTCTTATAACTGTCATGCAGACGTTACTTGCCTCCTAAAGACTTTTGAAATCATAATTTCTATTAAGAGGTTATCATAGCTTTTTAACAATAAAGCAGTCAAGACAACAGAAATTATTTGGTTTTTCTACTTATTGTTCAAGATCAGCTCGCTAATGGCAAGTAGCTCTCTGCAAACATAAACCTGGCTTTTTTTGAATTTATATGGTGTCAGTTTTACCTCCCATGTTTCATTTGGCATATAGTGCTTGACAGCACTAGCACTGGACTGTAAAGTAAACAAATAAAGTTTTGTGGGGAGAAAATGTTCACTCAGAGATTCCATTGCTGAATATTGCAAAAACCTAGGAAAGGAATATTTAAGACAAGCCAGTGGGCAATCTTCATTCCTTTCCACTTCCAGTATCCTTTCCAACTTCATTCTTTCCTCAGCCACTTTAACTCCCAATAAAAAGTATATCAATATGTTAAATTAAAAAAAGAAAACCTTCAATCCCTAATGTACTTTATCCAAAAATGTCACCAGGGTCTCTTTCAGCGCAGTTGGCTAAAGCTGCAAGGCTAATGTTCACATCCATTAGTGAACATTAGAGTTGGTCTGATCTCTAATTTTACAGTCATCTTGCCTTCAATAGCCTGTAGGTTTTCTTTGGCAGGCTTCTTGTAATGATAATGAATTGATCACTGCTGGATTGCTCGAGAACTACATAAGCTTTATAGACAGTGAGCTTAATCCTCCTCAGATTTACATTCACTCAGCTGCTCCAATTACCTCCACTGTGGCTGTGCTGGAAGTGCTGGCCATAAAGAAATGAAAGCACCTAAACTAAACAAGATGGTTTTTTAACAACTGAATGTTTTAACATCTTTTTTTTTTTTTTTCTCCTCCTGTCTAGGATTCAAGGTCTATCCAGGTTTCAAGTAGTTTGAGGTTTGCTGTATCCATAATACAGTGTTTGAAGTCACAGACTGACCTGAGGACATGCCAAATAATGAAAAAAGGATCCCTGCCCCATCACTTCTGCAGTTTCTATAGTCCCAGGCACCAGGTCGATAAAACGAACAGATACAGGAGAGCAGAGTGGGATGAAACAGTAAGACACAGGGCATTACCGTAAGTGACACAGCAGCATGCTGTTGTGGTATTATTGTAGGCATCGCAAGAGACAAGCAATTTAAGGAGATTATCCTAATTATCCAAGGTGGCTTTGAATACACTGGTGATTCAGATTCAGGATAAATTAGGAGAGTAATACATTAGGGGATATGACCCATATTTTCTTAACCCAGCCTACATTTTTAAGACTATTACAGCACACCACTGCTTGAGCAGGGCATAGACTTATTTTGGCAAAGTTAGGTCGTTGATTTTTTAGTAATTTAGGTCAGACTAGTAAATATGAATTCCAATGGAAATTTGTCTCATATAAACATTTATACTACTCTAAAAGTGCAGCTATCATTCAAAGTGTGTTCAGAAGTGAACGACAAAGAGAATGCTACACCATACTAGAATAACTTGCTTTTAAATCATAGGGCTGGAGCCACTTTGCTGAAACCAAAATGTTGTGTTTGAGTCTTCTTTCACACTCTTTGTGTTGACTGTGGAGTTTTCAATGGCTGGCAGACTTTCACATCATTGAGATCAATCAGTAGGATAAAGATCAAAATCCTGTAGGATCTTCTAACACTACAGAAGCTTTGGAGCATTTATTTTACTTCACACAGTAGGGTCTAGACCTTGGAACATCTGGGCGCTAGTGTAGCATCGATATACAAACAATAACAGCTCAGGAGACAGATAGCTCAATCCGCTGTTATTCAGCTTTAAAAGTACATATTTAAAATTATCCAGTAGTTAGTTTAATGTGACATGTATTGGTGGTCTACATGAAATGAGTTTTTGATGCCTGCCTAGTCCCCGGTAAAAAATTGCCAGCACTAAACTGATTCTGACTTTTGTCATAACTTCTCTTCTTACACACGTCTGCTGTAGCAGGCTCAAGGACTAGGACTGTTGAGCTACACAGCAGACGCATACCCACATTGCCATTGACTGTCTCATTGAAATTTTACTCACAGGTAAAATTTAGGATCCAGCTTCACATTCCCACAGCATCTCAGGATTCAACTCAGTTGTTACTCATCACGACACTGGTGGTGCTTTGAGGGCCTACCGGCTCCCCAGGGAGAGGACTTAGTCCTTCAGTCCTCCTTGCCACCTCTCAAAGTCCCACATCTCCGCTGGAAAAAACAAAGAGCGGGGAAACAAAGCATAAACATTTATTAGCACTTCACCTTATGTGATTGTTGCAACACAAAGCCATGGAAGAAGCAGTCATCACCTGCTGTTTTGAGACTTAAATTACAATTTCAAATTACAGTTCAATGTTCTTTAGGTGGACACCTTTAACTTTCATTCGTGTTCCTGACTAGCCTCTAGCAGCACTTTAGCTTTTAGGATGACCTAAGCAAAGTAGAACTCGTTTTGTTGTTGTTATTAATACTGTTGATTGGCGTCTGAAGGACAATTTTCCTCCAGGAACAACCTGAAATGTTTTGCTGAAGTAACATATGTTCGGGGCGGCGGGGGGAAGGTATTTGTTATCAACTATATGATGGGAGAATGCTAGACAGTAAAACAAATTATAAAGAGCTGTGCCAGAAGGAGTGAAAACTTTAAATGATGGAAACAAACAGAATGTTTAGGTATCACTTTGGTGAGGTTTGAGATGACTCAAAATGATATTGGGAAATTGGATCTTTGGAGTGTTTGATATTGGAAGCTTGGGATACTTGATATTGGGAGCCTCTTATAGGTTGAGTCTGAAATATTCGTTTTCTTCAGAAGTAGTTTTTTGGGGAGGCGAAAGAGCCATTGGAATAATCCACTCTCCAACTGCAAAAGGAAAGACACAAAAGTGTCTTAAAAAAAAAAGGTGTTTTTAAAAAAAACCCAAACTGGTCTCCTCAGTCTTCCTTATTCTCTGTTGTTATGTTCTATTATTCTCTCTAAGACAGATGACAGCTGACTTACATGGAATCGGGGGTGGTTTTTCTACTTGTATGGAGATAGGATTTTTTTTACTATTGCAACCACTGAAACAAAACAAAAAGAGCTCCCTTAGGAAGCCAGAGGAGTTCTCTGGTGCCATAGCTCGCCTGCAGAATTTCCTGCCCCTGCCCTGCTGATGGGGGCCAGTGGAAAGCCATGAGGGTGTACAAATGCCTGCTCCGCACCAGGCCTAAGGTCTGTCTTGCCCAGCACCCTGTCTGTCCCCAACACTGTCTGGGGGCAGACACGAAGAAAAAAAAGCAGGTCAAGTGTGGACTGACATTCCCCTGCTATACTCATCCTGCCTCCAGTGCAGAAATCACCGGAATTTTCTGAGCCAGAGGTGATCTATTTTTTTTAATAACCATTAGTGGATTTTTGTTTCACATGTCAGCCAGTTTCACATTGAAAGCAAAATCAATGAGGTAAAGTCTGAGTATTTTCCTGTGTATTCTCCATACCCCAGAACTGTCCCTACTTACATATACAGACCCTAACCACTGAGGGCAGACCCATTTTGCCAGTATGAAGGTGTATGCATTACTTCTTCATAAGAATGGTAGGATTCTGTACCATTATAAAAGCAGTTTAATCCATCCAGAATTCTCCACACCAGGCGTTATGGAAATATCTCTAGAAAATTTACAGCTGTAAATATAATAAATATATAAATGTAAAGCTTCATTTAAATCAAAGTCATATAGGTCTTAGTTGAAAAGTCATTGAACTAGAACAGAATAGCGTAGTTCAGTTGGAAGGAACATACGACAATCATCTAGTCCAACTAAGTTAGTAAATAGTACTCAAGCAATTTCCAAGAGCCTTAGCCTAAACCCAATGCTACTCTCCCAAGGAATAACAACATCAAGAGTTAATGAGTGAAAGAAATTAAGACAGAAAGAAATAACTCCAGATTCTTTCATGGCACTTAGCCTACACGATTCTTTCCTTAGAAAATATGTGGGCTTTACATTTTGGCCATTTTATTTTTCATTTTATTGAAGAAAAGATTATTCCAAACAGAAATGTTTGATAACTAACAGCGTCCCTTTCGTCCTATATGTCAGCTTTTGTTACCTGTCGCCAAAAGAAGTCATTACTTTTAAAAACACTGCTAAGATTTTATCACACTGTTGTAAGGCTGTGTTCTCTGTATGGCATGCCAGCACTCAGAAATACGTGACAGCTATTCTAGTCAGAAAATTAATCAAATAAATCAATTAAAATAACATTTCCAGTGCATACTAAGGTAAATTAGCCTGGCACTCAGAGAGAGAAAGAGGAGCAGATCATTCAACGGGCAATGTGCTTATATGCCAATCCAAACCCTACTGCACAAAAAAAAAGGGCCACCTTAAATAAGTACCTACTAAAGGTGACTTTGGCACATCAAGTACCAAATACCTTTGCATTCATAACCAAATGTGGTTATGAACTTGCAGATACTCAGCATCTGGGGAGATATTTATCTTGTTAAAACATGCACCTGGCCCCTTAATTATCAGCTATAACTGACAACTTCCCTGTTTCAGAGCACTTTTTTTCTGACCATACCACACTGCAGAAAGTAATTAGACAATAATTAACGGTGCTTTAAGCGTATGATATCTTAGGAAAGACTCCAAGCATAAATAAGATCAGTGGGTGTTTTGGTCACCTAGCACATGGTCAGCACTAGTTGGGAATTTTCTGATGAAAATACTCACTGAAGTCAAACTGCTTTATGCATTTATATATCAGTTTCAGTTAAATTTGCAGTCAAAACACAGCCAAAGCCTCCCATGGAGAACCTCTCTGATTCCCTTCCAGCTCACCTAGCATGAAGGCATCATGCTGCAAAGATCTACAGCTCCAGACACAGCCATGGGATGGTTCCCTTCAGCTTGTACCAACCTTCTCCATGGGGCACATGTGGTACTTGTGTTCCAGAATCCACAAAATGGTAGATGAAAAGCTCTTGAGAAAGGTCATTTGTGCTAGAGTTTTCAATGTCCCTCATCATTCAAGACATCTCACAGAGAGCTGGTAACCTTCATGGAGCCAGGAGAACCAGTCTTACGTACAGGTGATGTACAAGGCACTGGACAAGGGATTTGATACCTCACTAGGATACCTCTTCTTCTGGTCACCCACATTCAAGAAAGATCAACTCCGAACAGGAAGGAAGGAAGGGAGCTTTTTAAATTAAAAGACCTTGTTGGCAAGAGAACAAATTGGGATGAAAATGACCATTAACAGCACCATCAAAATGAGGTGCTAGAATAGTCTTTTAGCAAGAATAATAAGGAAAAGTAATTTAACCGGTTCTACTGGACCTTGTTCAGTTAGTTCATGAAAGGAAATATATGGAGTAGTTGCCAGTGAAAATAGGAGACTGGACTTGAGGACCTTCCAATCCCACGCTCCTAATTGCATTTTAGAATTTCCAAACAAAATGTTTACATTATTCTGAAGGGCTGAGACTTTGGCAGGCTTGACCTTTTTATATGATTTGCCCACTTCCAAAATAATTTTCAGTCATATATACATGTATCTAGCTATTGATCACACACCTATCTATCTACCTACCTACGACTTCACATTTATTTGACAAGGTATGCTTCAACCTGGCTAATAAGTTAGATGAAAAGGAAGTTAAGGAAAGAACCACAGTGCCCGACAATCTCCCGCAGGCTACTGATGTAGTTGGGAAAACTGCCAAGTTTTCAGGACAAATCTTTCTTTGGGTCTATATGTCAAACTAAGTGCAAGTTGGGAAAAATAAATTTAAGTTAGCGCTCCTATTCAGGCAAATTTAGAGAAAAGGGTAATAACACTTATGAAGCAGAGGAGAAAATGAAGAGGAGGTCAGGTGTAAAAGTTGTAGTTTCTGTAGTATGGGGGTGAGAGCGGGACAAGCACAGCTGAGCAGGCAGTGGAGTGTGAGACAAGGTTATTGTAGGGTGACATGTGCCACGTGGTCAAGGTGAAGCATGAATCTCACCTTGATGAAGCCACGTCACGGACACAGTCTTTAGCTAAGAAACAGGGCAACACACCACCTTGACATTAGCATTTGGCAATCTCACAAACAACTTGTATTTTCTTACACTGTCTCTCACCTCCTACCCTGAAAATTAAAATGGGGAAAACTACTTTACCCCATTTCTATCATCTTCTATCCAACCCTCCACATGGACTTCATTAATTTAATACTGAGCAGGTATTTGGATCTCTTACTAGGTAATCACTTCATTGCTAGCGTCGTATTCTGTAACATTCTTCTAAAATCAACACAGCAAAATACATAATAGGAATTTTAGCCATCAGCCTGATTATTCAAGTGAGATAAAGGTAAGGGGGCAGATCGTGTCGTGTTCTCAAGTGCCCCATCTCCATTAAGAGACTGATGTAGGACAGACTATATCCTCCCTATGAAGTGGTCTCTTTGCTGGATAAAGTGATCACTTTTTTACTGTTCCTTTTCTCTTTCTGAATATAGCACAGAGCAGCATCATTAGGATTGAATTACACAGCTCTCAGATAGCAAACCCAGAGGAATACTGTTTAAATGACAGAAATTACTGTATATTACCACTTACGCAGATTAGTGCAAAGCTTGTCTCATGATGTGTGTCCTTCAGCTTCAAGGGAGCCTGTTTGAGTCCCTTCTCGCTTGTGTTAGTATAAATCTAGAATAATTTCATGAAAGTCAGTACATCATATCTGAATACAAGTCTGCAGCAGGGAAATCTCTGCTCAGGGTTACTACTTCATTAATTTCTGATTCTTTACAGCTGTTGAACTGCTGGTTAACTTACCAAAACATTGCACATCTAGAAGTTCAGGCATTAAAACGACACCAACTACATCAAAAGCAAAGAAGAAATGAACTGGAAATCCATGAATTAATCCTTTCAGACAGTCACAGGAAATTATAGCACGGCTAAGACATGAAAAACTAATTTCCATTGTTCTTTTGTTAAGATGATTCCTTTCCCCACTATCATGCTTTACTTCTGTGAAAACCACTTGCAAATAAAATCTCCATTTGCAGCCATTTAAAATCTTGAAACCCTGGATGTGCAGGAGTGATCAGTCATACGACCTTAAATCCATTTGTGCATCTGAATCTTCCAAAAAATACCTGCTTTTGTTGTATTTTAATTCTGGTAGCAAGCCAACTGGGGCCAGAGGACCATAAGATCTACTTTGCATCTTTAATGACTCCCACGACACCCTCCTTAGTCATTCTGGCACTCAATAACTAGTGAGTTATGGGCACTCAAAATTTTAATCAAATCAAAACATCTTACCTAGGACTAGTCAGGCCAGTATTCACCCCGCTAGACCCAAAAGGTGTTGGGAAAAGTCAATCATCTCTTTCTCATGGTGTATTTCACAACTAAATGGAAAATATCCAGCAGAGGAGCTCCCGTTATGTCCAATCCTAAGAGCAGGCCAATGGCCAGTGTAGGAAGCCGAAATGTCAGACCAGCTCCAGTCCTACACATGAGCCAGACCGAGCAGCACGCTAACATGGAGCTGCTTTTTTCCGTGATAAAAGAACAGCTTCCTTTTCTTGATTTTTGATCTAGTTTTGATCGTATTCTTCCCTTCTTGGTGAAACGGGAAGAAACAAATCTGCAAAAGGTTTCGGGTTTGTTTTCTAAAACAAAGCCGCTTTATCAGAGAAATCCTAAGAGGTTCTTAGGGGCGAAGGCAACACACAAAATCCTGCGATGTACAGACTGCTGTTCTCTGCTCATTAAAAAGAAAAAGGGTGAGCGAGCCCCACAGAGGGCAGTGTTAGCTCATCCATCCTCTGTCCCCAGGAGGGGACAGCCACCGCCTGCTGCCACACACACACACTCGCACGATAACGAAAAGGTATTAGTACATCTAAAAGTTTCTGGTTATTATTTTAGCTGCTGCTGCTGCAGTAAAGCTCCCACTAATCTCCAAAAGCAAACTGTGCATTGCATTCCTCTCAGCAGCAGCATCCTCCCACCGCTTTTGCCCACCAATATTTTCTTTCCCCGGAAGAACGCTTTCGTGACTGAGAACATTTGTTTTTACTTTGAAGGGTGCTACCTACATGCCAGGACCCACATCTACTTGGAGCTCTCCTAATGCCTTTGGCTTTCTGGTACATAAAGCCATGGTATTCCACCAGTACAAACATGCTGAGTCACAGGTTAGGTCCTCATTCTGCCCAGCCTGTTCTTAGATATTTAGCTGACAGCCTAACGCAGAGGAAACGGCCTGTTTCTGTATGGCTGGAGAACATTTAAACACTTACACAGAGGGTCTCCACAAAAAGCAGAGAATGAAGCTGAAGATGAGGGAAAGGGAGAGCCTGAAATTTCAGGTTCAGCTTTTCGGTTTTGTTTTAGAATGAAGGTTCAGGTCAGTTCGTATTTTACCACAGAGGTTTCACCCATCCTCAAAATGATGAGAAAACTTCGATGGGACCTCTAACGCGTATTAGAAATACAAAGAGGTACACCACAGCCATAGAAATCAATCAGCTTTTTTTACTGCTTCTATCCAGCTTCTACTCCCTTTGACAAAGTAAGCATGGGGATGTATGGAATTGAAGAAAATCTTTCAAATGTATTATTTAGCTACTCGCAGAACATAAATCCTTGCAGAAAAAATACATGAAGCTGAATAATTTGACTTTCATCCAAATTCATACAGATTGAAACAGAACTCAAGTTATAGAGGTTGACACTCTTATCATAGGGCAGTATCACCACCATGTGGGGTTTTATTTGATGTTGATAGAGCAATACTGTTGAAATATAAATAATTCCCAGTGCTATTATTTTATTTCCACTGTTTTACAATATTGTAGTGAAGGTAGTTATACTCTTAGTCTCCGAATAGCTTGATTTTATACAAGTCATAGAATTACGATAAAAGATGTCCATTATCCACACGCAGATAAACACATGCACATACCATTTAATTCAAACATACATGAGAAAATGTCTCACCCGATTAATGGAAAAATACTTGAGCTGGACAAGGACAAAAAGTGACAAAATGATATTATTAGGATAATTTTGCAGCCACTTTTTATTCCAAAAAGTTGTATTTTTGTAAACCTGACATTTCCAAAACAGTGCAAGTGAATTAGAATACAGGTGAACACGAGTTTCTAAATACAGGTGACATCAATAAGAGTGAACACATTCTTCCAACCGCAAGTTCACAAAAAGAAACATACAATTTTACAATACATAAGGAGTGACATTCTAAGAAAAAGGAGTGACAATGGTGCGGGTACCCTACTGCATATGCAAACCATGCTCCAAAAGCAATTACAGTCTTCATGCCAGTTTAATCAATGTATACTAAACGAACTAAATCCTACTTTCATTTATATCGAAGAAACCCTAGCAAGTGGATGAACTTGGACAAAGGTAGAAATTAGTTCCATGACTCCCTTAATCCTTTAGTGAAAGCAATATTATATATTCCCACGCCACATGGATACTATGCTTGAAACTTGTGCAAGACTCCAAAATGTGCCCATAAACAGAAGACATTCAAGAAAGTCGATACTAAATATTGCCAAACACAATCTTGTGCAACCGATGCTTTCAGCAAGCTGAGTTACCTGCACATCACTGACTTCTATGGAGGGTCCTTCCCATTCCCGTGCCAAGGCAGAGAGGGTTGTCCTCACTGGTACGCTCAGCATTGCAAAAGCCTTTGCCACTTTGAGATGAAAGGATTGCTTAAGTGGTTTACAGGCTTGGGGTTCACATCAAGCACAATTTCTCTCTCAGATAATCCAAGTGATTTGTGAGGTGACTTCAATTCAGAGGCTGCTCCAGTATGTTCTACAGTTTGCTGACTTCCTCATTTTAATTGAGCAAATTAAAAACTAGGTTTATTCAGAAAAACATAGCTAGTATTTTTGCTAGCTACAATGGCCAAGTACCAGAGCATACTAGCGGCAGCCTCAGAAGTATACCAGCCCTGTGGTTGCTTGGGGTGAACTGACAGAAATTCTCCTCCAAGAGCAAACCCTTGGTTTTCAAATGAAACGGTCACAAAACATGCTGTGAAAGGTGGCAAATGCTTTCAGCTCTTGGGAAGTGAAATTCATCCCTGTGCTGTGGGCCACCAAAACTCTGAAATGACTGTGATCTTGATGTCAAGATGGAAATCAAATGGGGTTGCAACAGCATGGGCTCTGCATTAAGTGAATTTTTCTTTAATTTTTTCCCCCCTTTCTTCCTAATCTTATTTTTCTGAGATTGTTTTCTTCCCACCCTAAAAGCAACTTCATGGGTACTATCTGTAAGAAGACACCCTGCACACTGCAAGCTTCAGGGCTTAAACAAAAGATCTCTCAGGTGCCAGATGATGCATTTGAAAACGTTACTGCCCCACTTCTAGGCCTCCACCTGCATAGCTTAGAGCCAGTGCAAGGTGAGCCCGCTGCAAAAAAAATGCAATGCCAATTCAGCAAACCTTTCAATGAAGTTGTGGAAGCCAAGTGATGACTTTGTCCCGAAATGGATTAACTGGATACAACCGGTACAATGACTTCCCCCAGCTCTGCTGCGCAAGCGGTACAGAACAAAGGAACTACCAAGCAACTAACAGATGGGAACTTCCAGAGCCCTAGAAGCAATTTCCAAAGTAACCAAGTCTCTAGATTTTGATACAATTACATTTATTACGATTTCTTAATTTAAAAAAAGCCAGCAGCTATATAGCACAGCTATTTTCTACACGTTCTTGAAGTATATTACGTTTTCATAAGATTTTTGGGTTAGAAACTGATTGCAACCAACTGATATTAGTGGGTTTTTTTTGTTTGGCTTGTTTAGTTGCTTTTTAAGGAGTGGAAAGATGCACCTACAAGATTTTAATACTAAGTACTGGTATGTTTCATTGTCAAATCTGACTAGCCTAACTGGAACCAAGCAAGAACCACAACAGAATTTGACAAAAAAAAAAAAAAGAAAAAAAGAAAAAAATTATGAAAAGTATACATATAAAAACAAAAGCATCTGTGAAAACAGAAATACTGAGTACCTAACAGTGATGATACTAAGAATTTATGGATCATTTCAAGAATATGTCACTAATCTGGCCAACAACTAGATTTTCACCGAGTGATGACTTGTGCTGGATCAATAGTAGACAATTCAAGTCAGAGATCAAAAAAGTCCAGTGTGGGCTCAATCAAATGGGATTTACTTTTATTTCTTTTTTACTTTAACCTTACTCAATAAGAACTTACTTAATATGAAAAATATTTTTGCCTTGAGCCAAAAAAAAAAAATTGTCCAACACAATAGGAAATGCTAAATGGGTATTTTACCTTTTTTAACTCTTTTCTTCCTATACTTTAAGAAGATGTTTCAAAGGAATAACTAATCTTGATTTTTAAAATACTGTAATGAAGCATTTTTGGCAGATCTGAAAGTAAATTTTTGTTTAAAAAGTGGAAATGAGGCATTTCAGCTCTTCAAAGGGAATTTCCTCCTTTTTTTGGATGGAAACTTTCAAATTCAGTTAAATTCACAAATAGTTTCATTTGTCCCCTGAATTATTTTTTCAGCAAATTTACTTTTTAATAATTTTTTGGGGGCTCAATTTTAGAGAAGATACTGAAAATTCTTACAGCTAAATAAATGGACTTCTTTTTTTTCATCAAGTATTTTAAACAATTTCTTATTCAATTCACAGTTGTGAATCAATCTCATGTCCAACTTCCATCTGTCAGTCTTAGGTATTTTTCAACAACAGAAAAAATAGATACATTAAATACTAGCAAAACTAAATGATGTTAGAAATATCACACTGTGAGGAATTCAATAACCTCTAATACAACAGTGCAGTCAAAGGCCATCAGCCTTTTGGTTTTGCACTCTGATGAAAAATCTGCAGTCCACTACACGTGGTTATAACAGGATTTCACCTCAGCAGTTTTGTTCAGATTCTGGCTTAAATGATCATTTGTTATATGAAATCTGTCAAATCACCAACGATTGTTTTAAGAAAGATAACTGAATAGACTAATAGCTTTTCTTGTCAAACGTTGAATCAATACACTTCGTTCACTTAAAAACCATCTTCTGCTTAATGGGTGCAGATAGTTAAGTTCACAAATATTGATCAATACTGTAGTAGGAGCAGGCACTTAATGCCAGGGGCGAAAAGCAAACAGGAATATGGACATGGTTAATTTTTTAAAATTTGAAGCTATAATGGATTTGGCAAGGAAGAGCAAGAATAAGACCTGTCTGCAAGCAGATTTCTTGCATGTTCTCTGCATTCAAGTTTCCAAACTTCCAGCAGTTCTTTTACCTTACCCTTATGGAAGGAGACATCCTGCAATCATTCATTCCTGTTTCTCCTTCACTTTCTACCACAGAGCTCGACCCTTCTTTCCCCTACATGGATTTTATACCAACATGACATTTACTTCTTATTTACACAAGGTGCAAAGTACAAGTAGAATGTAAAACCCTTACAGAGTTCCACTATTTCTATTCAGAAATCCAAGAGCTATTTGAAGAAACATGGTTGAATTAATTACAACTAAGTTTCTTCTAATTCAACAAATGATTTGCTAAGGAATTACCAGTGAACAAAGTGGCAATCTGAGATCCAGTAACATCTGCACCTTGACTAAACTTCCTTCTTAATGCTTGAGGAAGGATGACATTCAGTACTTGGAACACCCAGATAGGGAATCTCAAGATCCAAACATTTTAACCCTTGCATCTACTTATCTCTCTTAAAATTATCATATAAACAGACCCATGACTCGTGTATAAAACTCACAAGGCAGGCATAATGCTCATAGCTCTGTAGCAATTTATCACTTGCTTTGATAGTAACAGATCACAATCATTAACAGTAGCTTAAAACTATCCTTCTTAACATTAATATGGCTCCATTTCATTTTTTTTTTTAATTCCAAGGAATTAGTCAATGCCATAGTGATTGGCCCAATTATATCCTTCTGGTATCTCAATTGTATAGTCCTAGACCATTATCAAAGTACTAGAGACTGGAAGAGAAAACTTCCCAAAGGAAAACATTCTCTGATGCTTTCTTCAATGAGCCAAAGCAAACTACAAGTCTTGCTACGTGTCACCGAGGAAGCGTTTTCATCCTCTCCCATTCAGGCCAGTAAAGGATAGACTCAGATACAGAACATCACATCTGTGTAATGCTTTAGGTTCTTTAGTTTATAAATCAAACACCAAATTCAATTCAAAAAAAGAGATAGTGAAAAGACTTCGGCTTATTGCCATTAAATGGTCTATATACAACATTACCAAGCCTTGTGAATTAAGCATATGAGGATTTCAGCTACTTTTATCTGCAAATCTCTCTTTTCTCTCTTGCATTGAAGTTTAAAAGTACAATACGATTTATATATACATATATGTATTTCCAAGGATTTAGCCAGATATCAGTGCTTGAGTGAACTATATAGCTATTCAATAGAAACTATAAAACATTGATACAAATATAAAGACATAATCAATATAAAAAGCTTATATTTATAAAAAATATTTTTAGGTAACAGTCTTCCCCTGAGGGTATACCACATAGTTGGATTCATAAATATTGCTCTGCACTGCAGCTTGGTTACCAAAGTTCAAAGTTCAGCTCTTAAATGAAGTGTAAATTGCTCCAGTCACCTGACATGGCTGCAGTGGTTGCCTCAGGATATGTTCCCTAGCTTGTTGGAGTGATAAAGACACAGCATCAATGGGGTCTCCGAAAAATCTGGAGAAGATTCCTTCTTCCACATATGGAAGATACGAGAGCAGGACCTATAGGCTAGCAAGCGCGTGTCACATGACTGGGCTTTAGTTTTTGCGGGCAGTTCACTGATTTTTCTGGACCCAGTCCCAACTATCTTCATTCTCCTTTCTGCTCTTTTCGGCCTCAATAATTTCTTTGTACCTCCGGCGGAAGAAACCCATCTGCAAATCAAGAAGAGATAACAGTGGTAAGTAACAGTATCATTAAATGGAAACTTATTTTGTCAGAAAATGGTGTGCAGAAAAAAATAGCACAGGTTTTAATATCTAGTTTCTCCTAGTGCCAATCTGGAATCACAGCTTCTTGCTTACATCAATCTAAATGAGATCAAACCGGGTCCCAAATCTTCACGAGTACTCTGCTCCTTATAGACGAACTACTCTGAGGAAAGACTCCTCTTATATGAAACATGATTTTTAAAAAAACGCATATAAAGTATGTCTAATAAACACAGACCAGAAGAGGCAGATACAGGTTTACTGGTTTCAAATAAAGACTAATGCAAAATTTGGATCTGAACTTAAAGCCAGGCTAGCACTTGCGTCCTGTGTAAATGTTGCCAGAGTTTTATGAACTGTGCTCTCAGTGTCCACAACTGCACAAAACAACAGAGATCAGAGGAATACAGTACGTCACCCTCCCAGCATCCAAATTCCAACTATCAGCCTTTTTTGTAAGAAACCCTCTTCCAGAACAGCCAGAATGGTCTATTGTCTATCGCAGGTGCTCCACCACCGTTCTGAAGAGCTCTGCTGCCATTTCAGTGTACCTGTCTCCAGGAGTATCAGCCCACTGCTGTGCAAC
This sequence comes from Fulmarus glacialis, assembly GCF_000690835.1. Taxonomy (NCBI): domain Eukaryota; kingdom Metazoa; phylum Chordata; class Aves; order Procellariiformes; family Procellariidae; genus Fulmarus; species Fulmarus glacialis. The sequence goes on from NW_009214564.1 coordinate 18,776, forward strand.
CACAGGTACTTCTCTTCCTGCCAGTAACCACTCTAAGTTCAGGTCTCAAATTTTCTATTTAAGGATCATTTATGTAAGATGCTTTGGAGGAAACTGACAGCTACAGACTCTTCTTTTTGCTAAATTATTTTCCTTGTCCCATTGCTACCAGTTGTGTAATCTGCAGCTCAGAAGGCAAAATACAAGCCTGATCCTACAAAACGCTGAGCATCAACAATAACTCTGCCACAAGCTTTCAAGATGTGCAGGGCTGATAATCACTTTTGCATATCTTCTTGTTTCCTAAACCCTGGTACTTAGTTAAAGAAATGCAAGTGGTTTTTATTTCAGTTTGGATAAAAACCTCTCATATCTCTGTTTTTTTAAGTCTTTCAAATAAACAAAAATGATTTTAATAACAGACTTTGGTAAGCGTTCAAGAATAACTCTTCAAACTTAGCAGTGCACTATTGAGACCATTGAATCAATATTTTGTTCATCATAATTAAACATTTATATAACTCCTACCACTCTAAACCTGTTTTCTTACTCCTGCTGGGTAAAATACGATGCTTTAGTCTTCCTTTATCAACCAGTTATTGCCATCCTTTATTCCCTATATGGCAATTGGCTATATGTAGGAATATTTTGTGCTGTTTTGTCACTACTAGGTTTCTGTTAAGTTGGGCTTTTTAGTTTCAGTTCTTTAGCAACTTTAATTTTCTTCAAGTATATTTTAACTCACAGGGGTCTGAAAGGCAGCTTGTTCAAACTGCTGAGGCTGCTTCTCCAGCAGAGCCTCCTAAAGCCCAGGGCCTTGCCAGTGCCCCTGAATTCACGGCAACATGAGACCAGACACACACTATCCTCTCACCACCCTTTACCTCCGCCGCTTGGCTTCTGTGCAAAGGACGCTAACACGCTCCTTTTTTGGATAACTGTGGACCACAGCCCTGGGACATGCTATTAATCTAGAGATAGGTGTACCCTGCTGAGTGCATAGATGTACATTGCATGAAGACCTACAACCACTTTACAAATACGCAGTGGGTAGACATACACATAAATGCCTACGATCTCAATTTTACAGAGGTCCCATGACCTTCTGGAGGCCCCCATGAATAACTGGAATTAGACCTTAAAAGTCATTTGTTCATAGTCTTGTGCACAGACTATGGACATAGTCTCTTTCCCATCTATCATAAGCAAAGCTTCATCTGCTGCTCAATACACGCAAATGCATGGATAATGGTGGTTCTGTTCTGAAAAACCACCTCACAAAAGGGACACTGTTGAATTTTGGAGGGCCGTGTCTCCCTTGCCTCCTAGCATCTTTCAGAACAGTGTACACAAGGATTCAGAAAAAGAGAATTAAAGAAGAGTTTCTCTAGTTCCCTATTCTTCAAACTTGCTCTAGAAGTCAGATCAAGTTCTTTCTTTAGCAGAAAAATATCATTACTAGTAATTTTTATACTTGTACCTACAAGCTGCACCAGTGCAAAGGATGTATTTTGAGCAGACATCCTCAAGATAGCACCATCATAAAATCCCAGTGAAATTTCCCATTGATGCCAACATACTTCGGCTTAATGGAGACTTGAAGCCAATAGCAAAAGTTTCCCTAGATTTTCACAGTCTAAAACGGAGATGAATTATTTTACTGATAATGAAAAAAAAAAAAAGTGTAAGAACCTACTACTCCTCTGTTGTTCTGCCCCAGTAAGATTAATCGTAGCTCCTTATTTTAGTCATAGGAATCTGCAGATACTCCTTACATATGCTCAGGGAGCAGATGTGTTGAAGAAGTGGGTGCCATTTTTGTATTATCAGTTTTTATAACAGACCTACATGTTCTGCACATTAGAAAAGAAAATTGCCACAGGACTTTTGTTTCCTAAGATTAACAAGAGAAGTTCAATTTGTAGCTTTTAAAAACAGGTTTTAAACCCTTAAGGTTTCCATCCTTTATGCAACCACATCCTTGGTACAATAAAATCCTCTCTTGAAGTTATAATCAAAATTATAGAAATGCTTTTTAATTTCCTCGAGGGCCAAACAAACAAAAGCAAACTCCTTCCCACTGTTATTTTAATAAAAATTGTCTGTTTGTGAACATCTGCTTCAGGAATTATCTTTAAAAGTTAGTTATGACAGTTTTGGTATTTTACTATTTTGTTACTGGATACAGAATGCTTTTGTATAACTTTCCAGTAGGGCAAAAAAGTGAGATGAAGACCATAATAATTATTAATGAAGCATGAAATCCTACATTTAGAGGTGATTCCACTACAAAGCTATATATGTTTACTTGCTGTAAATAATGTGGATAACCTAAAATTATGTAAAGGACTTAATTTAAGTGCAAGCAAAAAGAGAAACTGGACCTTAAGGATTTTTTTTTTTTTTACTTTTTTTTAAAGTAGCAGTCAGGGATTAGATATATTTCCCATCCCTGAAAGGCAAGGATGTGCTTTATTATGGGATACCATTCCTTAGTGTTAACGCTGCATATTTCCACTTAATGTGATAGAGTCCCTATCATCACCAGAAAGGGGTTTTTTTGGTAATGGCCGTGAAGAAATCACAACATAGTCATTGTCTCACAAGAGACCACACAACCCACACATCCATCTCCTTACAATAAACAGATTTCATTAAAAATGACAGCAATACTAACCCATATGGTGAGGGCTGATAAGTGCCTGTGGCAAGCTGGAGAGAACAAGTGAATTTAACATACAGTGAGGAGATATTGGGGTAATAAGGAGAAGGACACTTGGACCAAAGCAGGAGAATTGATGCAACATGAGGCTGAGTATATACTGGCTCTTTTGTCACTGGGGCAGAAGTGACACCAGAAGATCTCTTTTCTGTGGCTAATGCAAAGCCCTTAAGGGAACTCAGAAAACCCAGAGAGGACAGCACTGCTGGGACCCAGTCCTGGATTTCAAGCAGGGAGAGGAGGAGAGATCCTCAGCTTTAACAGGAGTATTGCTGTGATCTCATTTGTGGAATGGGTGTTTACAGTGGGTCAATGGTCTCCAACCCATGTTTCATGGGCAATGAGTCTCTAATATTGTTCAATTCTCCCAAACTTTGCTTGCCATATGTACAGACATACGTGTGTGTGTGTGTATACACATACAGATGTATGTATATGGCAAAGTCCAGAGCCGTGACCCCATCATGCCACGTGTGAGTTCACACCACCACATCCAAGGAAAGGACTGACGACAATAGTTTGATCAGTAAACCTCTGCCTGGGGAAGGCACTCATGAGAGGAAGTGAAACAGGAGAACATATTTACAGGAGGCAAGGAGAGATCACCGTGGGAAGCTGAAGTGTTATAATGGAAGAAGAAGCATCAGCCACCAAGACAATGCAGGAAATGAGAAAACCGAACTACAGTCAGCATTTCAGAGCTGGATGAAAATTATTTGGGAAGGCTGAGGAGGCCCTCTTGAGTTATAAGCCTTTCAGGTCAGTGTGGCTGAAAGAAAGGTCTCAGGAGCAGGACACTGCTCAGCACGCACCATGATTTACTCTTAACTCTGACAGACCTCACCAGAGGGGAATTGCTACACCAAGGGCACCATGTCCTACTTTGTTTCTTCTGTGTGCAAACACAGAGGAGAAAGAGGGCCACTGAAGACTTTGGGAATATAGGGATAGTCCTGAAATCCTGGGGCTATCAGTGTCACTCACAATGGGTTCACGCCCCAGGCCAGGGAAAGGGAGAGTGTCTGAATTGTCTGTGAATCCACAACTGTCATGCGTATCTGCCATGATAAACTGCAAAGACGTCTGCTTGCTTTTAAACAAATCCAAACAAATTCCAGGCAGAACCAAACACAATGGAGCTGGCCTGGTCTTTACCAGAAGTGACAAATAACCGGTCCTTTCTGGAGGTGCTTCAGGTAAGTATTAATGCTGCTACAAATAGGTGGCTTAGATTCAAAACCTGAAACCGTCCATAGGTTTTACACACGTCCTTTAATTTAGTTATTCGAGCCCATGTACCCTTTTCTAGCATAACCTTACTGCCATCTACAGTATATGCTGAGCAGAAAGCATGTTCCTAGCAAAACTGAACAATAAAGCAACAGAAAATCTGTGTTACTTGTAGCATGGGGAATTACACCTGTTATTGTGAAGTTATTTCTTGCCATGTGACAGCACTGTCAAGCCCTCTATCCAACCTTGAGTATTTAAAGTCTCTTTCACTAGCACACACAACTCCCTCTAGCTGTCATGCCAGGTTTAAATCCCTTAAAAATAACAGATAAGTCATATCTAACAACACTTGCATAAAATTGCATTCTTCAAGCACTCACACAAGCTGAAAACTTCAGTCAAAGTGATTTCAAAGTGCTGAATTAACATCACAATAAATTATTGTCTCTTTTTCTGCTGCTATTTTCCACACGTCCAAGGGCTGATCACTGAATTACTGGACTTAATATTTTTATAAACTCCAAAAGTATAAACATTTAGCCAACATTTCCTGCAGTACCATCCTGTGGCTATCTCTCTAGGGTGCCAATTATAAGTATGTTTGAAGAGTGACGATATTACAAAAAAAATTTAATCCGCAGTTGGGAAAAAACAAAGCTGATCAGAGGGCAAGCAATATCACTGCCTTTGTTATATTCACTGTTGGGTAAATGTCTAAAGCATTTTTATCGTGCCCAGTGAGGCTTATTCTCCCAATCAAATAAAAAAAGAAATAGTTTGAAATGTGGATTGTAGAAGAATGATTATGTTTTGTATTTTTTTAAAAGTCTTTTTCCCATTAACATCATCCCTTAAGAAACAAGAAAAAATTGATAAGAACAGTTACACACTGCTGTAAAAAAACCCATTATGTCTTGATTTAAAGTAGTGTTTCGAGACCCTAACTGAGCTAGGAATAGAGGTTTGTGAATGACAACGTTCAAACAGAATCCAAAACTGTATCAGAGACTTTTGCCACTTTTTGTACAATTTTTTAATTGTTTCTCTAGTGTACACTGAGGTACTAAGCTGCACACAAAAAGTATTGATTTTTATCAATATGGCCCTGCTGACAAATGTCTTCTAATGGAGATTACTGACCACAGTACAAACCAACATGTAAAAAGAAAAGAGAGCAAAGTAAGTACCGACATAGGTGTAACTAAGAAATAAAACAAAATTTAAGAACCACTGAAGAAATCTCCCATTGAACTAGGCTTTGATAAGATACTTTGGGTTCAGTGCCTTAACCACAAGCTCTTTCCTCTATTATACAATCTCTTCATCTACTGTAAGCACTATCCAGCCATACCTGATGAACAGTCTAGATTTATATCATGAATCTTTTACTGCCACATCTCTTTAATCTAGGCAGATGTCCCAATCCATTCACGTCGTGGCGCTTCAGAAAGAATTAACTTACTCTTCTTCCTCACCTTTTTTGGGTGTGTGCCCCTTGGGCACTTCTCCCTTCTTATAAACAGTACCACAGCTAGAAAAATAGGCAGCTAATCATGGTTCAAAGCAGGGCCAGGAACCTCACCCCAAGCAAGATGCCACCAGTCAGCAGAGCAGCAACACCCCCAATCTGGGCAAAGCAGTGCTGCTGAGATTGGAAGCACAGAGTGTTTCCCCATGCAGAGATCGATCACTGGTTATTAAGCGCATCTCACTTTGCTACTGCCAAGAAGGTAGGAAAAAATACTTTGCACTTGGGTTCGCGTGGCCCTGGATAATTCTGGCAAGCCACCAGCTCCAAGAGGATGCACCATTTCCTTCCTCCCAATTAAAAGACCCTTGCCACAGTACAGAGGGGGTCATGAACAGAAATTGTGTATCAGCTTGTCCATAGAGGAATGGCAAACTGCCACTGCCTGGGCCCCCCTGTGAGGAAAAGGCGTGTTTGGAAAGCAGCCACGTGTCCTGCCTGTAGTTAAAGGAAATACTGTATATTTAGGAGGAAGGATGATAGTGTGGCTAAGGTAAGCTCATGAGGACTCAAGTTGTCTGGCTTTGGTTATTCAGTCTTTCATTGACTTTTTGAGAGGCAAATCCCTTAACTTTCCTGTAATGTAGGTCCTCATTTGCTCGATGAAACATGTACAAGAAAATAAAGACATATGCTTCAAACATCACCATTCCACAACTGGCTGGTGTGTGTGTATGTATACACACACAATATATACTTTGTATATATACACAATGCTATATATACTTATGCAGCTGAGGAACTGAGGCAAAGAGAAGTTCAGCAGCTTGCTCAAAGATGAATTCTCCTCTACAAACACTTTGTTTAGCTACTATGGAAGAATTTGATACCTAGCATCTCTATCTGATCCCCATGTATTGCAACAGATAGACATTGCTATGGCAGAAAAGAATTAGCAATGTACACAAAATTGCACTTAATTTTTAAGTTACTTTCATGTAGCCCAGCTAACTGACTAGGTACTGTTAGTACCTAGGGTGAAGATCTGTAGTCCTCCATAGATTTTAGAAGGAAACTTATTTTACATGCTGTAGTAGTAAAACAAGCGTAGTTTTTAAACACACATGTTATTAGGCAGTTACTTTGTAATGTTGAAATAATATGAAAAACTTCAAGTGCTCTTTTTTTGCTGAGAACAGTCAGTCAATTCATAAACTTAGCTCAAGCGCTCATTAAATAAACTATTAATTTAACCAAATGCTTTATGTCTATCTCAAAGGCCAAATTTTCGAAAAACAGTCACTAAGGCTAGGTCCCTCAAAGTAGATACACAATTCAGACTAGCAGCATGCATGGAAAAGATGCATTTAGGTGCGCGAAATAGGTAACTGCACACAGAGATGGACACCAGTACAGACAATCTAATTTAGGACTTCGTTTTTTTTAATATGACATGCCTTGCTGTTGTCACTGATGCTAGAGCATCACCCCACTCTAAACACGAAGCCTAATCATCAGTAAGTTGTTCCTCTAAACACTTCTCGTGCAACTTTTCTCCCAGGAGTTGTTCAGTTGGCTTCAACAGACCTACTTGCTAATGCAGTGAATAAAGCTGGTAGTTCTGGTGTCTATCCTTGGAATATCTTTACCATGTAGGTGAGATCTAGTTTGCTGCAGACAAGACTCATTCACCTAGCATTTGATTCACTTGTGCGTACAGAATATATTTTGTTACGGACTTAGTACTTACAGTACTTTAGAAATGAAGAGAACTCCAGTGACTGGACTTTTAAAGATGTTCAGTGCTGAGTTCTGGTAACTTGAGTTTAATGAATGCATGAACTTCTTGCAGGATGGTAACTGTGTACAGTAACTTGCATGACAGATGTTACCAGTATACTTATAAGTGTAATCAAAAAGCGAATTAGCCAACATTAAAACTTATAAACACTTCCAAATAGTTTAAAGATTTTTTCCTATTGCAAAATTTTACTAAGCAGTTTATTTTTTAGAAAGTCATAGAATGAACACAGCCGTCATCCAAAGTTCATCTCTGATTATCAGTCTCAAAAATTAGAAAGAACACAATGTCTACTGCAGATATGTCTGGACAAATTACTATATACTGATTTCTTAAATCTTAGCAGGGAATAGGACAGTAATTAGACATCTCATTCCTGTACATGCAATTAATTTAAGACATATCTCAATCCATATTTTTCCATTTCCTCTCCAAAGAAAAAAAGAAAAACTACTGAAATATTTCTGGCTTTGTTTGAAAACCAGAGACTAAATGTTAAAGACTATTTCTGGAATCAATAAAAAGTAGCTTTACAATCATATTTTGATATATTTCACTTGCCAAAAATATTTGAATGGAAGTTGTACTACGTCCATAATTATCAGAATAAGTTACTTTCATGGGTTTAGCCGCACCAGGAGGAAACGGCTATGGCTGGTGTAAGTCATAATACAGCATTTCCCACTGTGCCACCAAGCCTAAAGAGAGCTCAGACTATGCAAGTCACATTTTCTCTGGCATTTGGGTCTGAGGGACGCTAACGACTTCCAATAAATACACATGTTGTGTTCTGGCAGTGGGGAACCTTGGAACTTTAGGTACTTATTTGCAATTTTTCAGTCTACACACATATTCTTTTTCTGGTTTGGGCTCCTGAAAATGATAGCTATCTTTCATCTTTTCAGAAAGACGTTCTGAACCACAACCCAACCTGTCTCTTGCCAGTAGATTAAATTTGTTCATGCGGTGCCAGGATGAGAGCAACATAGTTGCGATGGCTGCGATGTTCTCAAAGTGCCGTGGCATGCACAGCTCCCATTTGGAGGACACCGAGACCAGACTGAACACTCAGCCACCACATTATTGTTGTACGTTTACATTGCTTATTTTATCTGGAAAGATAACAAAGACATTTCACAAGTACTGGACACACACCACCACTGAAATGTTGCCAATCTTGCTCTTGAGGGTGGTGAACAAATATTACATGGCAGCCAGCAAACTCACTGGGGAGGCAGTGTTTTGGCTACAACAGCAGCATTAACCATTTACTTGTGTAACAACAAATAAAAGATGCCCAAACTCAAATCTTCCTGTAACATTCAGTCAGAATTCAAAAAGCACAGCAAATCACGCAAATAATCTGCTGTAGAAAACCCAACATTTGAGTCACTGTTGGAGGAATACAAACCCTTTTGGTCTCGGGAAGCCAAGGGTCTACAAAAATTTTGTCATGCTCACTTTGGTCCAGGGAAAGAAAACATAATAAAACACAGTATTGACTGTTCTTTAAGAAAATAAGCAGACTTCAAATGATCCACCTAACTTCCACCTGGTGAAAACATCATTATTTATACAACCAACCAACCACTTCCACTGTCCCATTCCCTCCTCAAGGTTTCCTAGCTGTTACACATAATGAAGATCTATCCATGTTTGGGAGATAATAGGGGTTTGGTTTTAAATCACAGAAGTTAATTATCACCTGACTGCATTTTTATTATTTTTAACAGGGTAATATTGAAAAGCCTAATTCTAGGCCTACTGAACCTAGAATCTGTGTCAAAAAAGTAGTACTGCTGAGAAGCCTACATATGAGATAGCAAGCAACAACTTACTTGAAGCAACTGGATAAATGGGTAACAAAAGAAACAAAATGAAAATTTTATCAGAAAAACTCTACAGAATGCAATGATTTGAGGACTGCGAAAAGAGGAATTTTAGAGAACACAAATGAAGTCACAGTTTTTGCAGTTTTGATGGACACACAGGATAGGTATGGGCTATGTAGTTCCTATATGTAGGGATGATACTTTTATAAGTGAGACAAGCTGAAAAATGAGAGGACAAAGCTGGGCAGGAACTTGGAAGAAAGTGTGAGAAACTAGTGTTGACATGGTTTTAAACTGAAGAGAGATGGTGGAGAAGAAAAAAAAAAGAAAGAAGAAGTCTAGACTTCTCTTAAGTTCAGAGGCAGCTGGTGCATCCATCCACATCTCTGCAGGGAGAAGACCTTTGTGAGCTGTGAAATGCACCCTTCCCATCACTAGCCCCTAGTAAGTGCTCTCACAGCAAGTTGAGCCAACTGCCTTGTTTATCTGAACATCAATTATGATTCTTAATTTTAAAGCATCACCCTAGTAAATAATGGTTTATTCTTGGAATGATATGTACAGAAAGGAAGAAGCACGTGAACTCTGAATAGGCACAACAACTTTCATCAAAGATATGAAACACCACTCAGTTTCAACAGGTTTCTCTGTCCCCAACTCTAAAACCAACATTTGAAGCTATACAGCTGTGATAATGGGTGGGTTACACCCACCTGGGAGATTTTTTTAATTGAAAAGTGTTCTGCCTGGAAAGATTATATATATAAATAGATTGTGGATAGATATATATAGATTATAGATAGATATATAGAAAGGAAATATATATAGAAAGAGAGAAAGAGAGAGAAAAGCCAGACTTTTCCCCTATGCTGAAATCTAAAGAGGTTTTGTGCCATAACTATGCACCTCTGGGGAAGAAAAAAAAGAAAAAAAAAAAAAAAGCAATTTTATTTCACTGCAGAGCTACTACTCCAAAACCTGGCCACCACGAAAGGGGGTCAGTACAAGGACTGGCCAGGAAACGGCAGTTAGCCTCTGCCACCTAAGCTGTAGATAAAAGGGAGAGAAAATGTTTTTGGTCTTGTAACACAGGATACAGAGCAACCATTGGCAAAGAATAAGTGCACAGGGTTGTGGTTTTTTTTTTCCTTTCTGGAAAACGGTGAGCTGTATGTTTTGGCCCATTGTAAAAAGACTTAATGTTTGAGGCCCTAAGTAAGGGAAAGTGTCTCCTTCCAAAAAAGGGGAAAACAGTGGTTTTTGCTACGTAGGTAAATTTCAAGTTAGCTTTAGCCTTGCTTAGCTTCAGATATTTTCTGAATGCTGAAACAATATGTGAGGTAATGGCAACTACTGCATGAAGGGGAATACAAGTGTTCTTTCAAAGACACATGTGCAGTCACAGAAAAAAGTCATAAGGCTTCTCCAAGCAAGAAGCCCAAACGCACCTTTGAAAAACCTGCTTGGGTTTGTCTGGCTTTTTTTAAAGAACTTCATATTTCATAAAGAAAGCTTTATATTTCGAAGTTTGTCCTTTAAAGCAGTGCTAGCAAACAGCTGCATCCACGCATACAGCCTCTGCTTAAATGAAGATTTTGCAAGTCCAGCACTTGGTAGGATTCATGCTCCCCTTTGGAAAAAGCCAGTTCAAAGCCTGCACTCACTCCGCTCAGTAGACCGAAGTGTCTTCACAATATTTCTCCTAAAATCTAAAAAAAGGTCTTCAAACTCTCATTTTAAGACAAGGGGCAAAAACATTCTGTCTAGCGTGTACTGAAGAGCAGGAACCCTAGCAAAATCAAAAAACATCATATGTGGGTGCTATTCTGCTTGTCCTGCTCCGCTTGCAATCCTGTCAAAAATCCAGGGTTTGGAGCAGAAGAGTGTCTTATTACATAAGGGATACCCAGAGATCAATTCTTTGCCCCAGGAATCCAAAAGCTATAAAACAGTGCTAGAAACCTCATTTTAGACAAGTCAGAGCTTGGATACCACAGGGACAGGCTCAGTTCAGAAAGAAGCTTAATGTCTAGATAAATAAATTTAGATAACAGTCCAGCTCCTGTGTTAAACATGCCACAAAGAAACAAAATAATGTTACTGCAATGAATATAAAAATTTTTGTTTTGCAAATCACTTCCACAACTGGCTCAACAGATCACTCAGCTGCCCAAATGTCCAGTCTGGTACTCACTTACACAGCCCCTCTTTGATATCCGCTGGGCACAAATAATTTTTTTCTTTCTGTGCACTTTATCTAAAATGATATGGATTGAATAATTCACTCCACAACTCAGGCCAGTTCAAATGTAGAAACTTCAATCCATGGTATTTTAAAGCACTACTATTATTAATAGAATATTTATTGCGTTATAATATATCATGCTTCAGTTTTTCATTTACATGGCATATGCCAATTCTCCCCTGGTTTATGCATATATAAATCCACTATGCCCAAAGGGGACCTTGTCCCTGCGTATGGCTGCAGTTCTGACAGCTGAGGGAAGCATGTGTGGGACAGCACTCCCCAAAATAATCCAGCCGTGACCGCCTTTCCCTCCTGAACTGTTGCCAGTGCTTGTGAAACCACGGGCTCTTCTAGCACGTGGGTAGTTGGCCTGAAGCAAAGTGACCTCCTCCCCTGTTCCACTCTCCACAAGCATCCGGAGGCCACCAAAGAGGTGCGGGCCAATCTCCACTGTAAAAAGCAAGATGTATTGCTGTGGGCAACAGCACGATAGCCCCTCCTGCTCCTCTTGCACATGGGAGACCACAGGCGAGGCGCGAGTGGGGAGAGCGAGCTGCGCTGCAGAGGAACCGGCAAGAGTGGGAGCACGTCCCCATGGACGCCTGCACAAAGGCATCGGAGTGGATGAACAACATACGAATAGCCACAATTGTCAGGGTAAAACTGGGCTATCTGACAAAATAGGCAAAAATGGGGCAACTCTTGCCGGTCTGCCTTACACACGGCATCTCGTGGAAGCCAGGGAAAAGCTGCTCACCCCCTCTGAATCTGTACGCACTTAAACCAGAGGAAACGTGGTGTCTACATGAAATACTAAAATAAACAGAGAAGCAAAGCCAGTCAAAAACTGACCCAGCTCATGCTAAAAAGCTTGTTATGTGTGTATAAACATGGCTATGGTCTTGCATGTGAATAAATAAGCTTTTATTTGAAGTGAAACAACCAGGCATTTAACATCACTTCCATTGAACCCCCTAAACTGTGCAATTTTAGATCTACAAATAATGAAATAATTACCATCCTCATCTTGTATGCACAGTAACCTTATTCTGGTTCAAAATAGGATTTTGGGCTGGAATGTCCCTGAGATCTCGCTCCTGCTAACACCATTAATTCTAGCAGTGTGTGATGTGAAATATTTACATGTATTCTAATATTTTTCTGCAACTTTAAGGAGCTGCTTACTCCATCTGCAAAATACCAGCGTGTTCGAGGATTTGTCCATTGTGTTGCACCACTAACGGCGCAGTCGTGCATGCAGTGAGAGTGTACCTTCCACACAGGGCTGAGACAGTCACTGCCAGCAAGCCCTGCACTGCTGCCAGTGCTCAGTTCCCTTATAATAAGTTTGCTCCAGCTCGTGCTCTGTTTTGTGTAAACAGCTGCCTTCCAGGACCACAGTTTAGGTCTAATTAATTTCTTAATAAAAATATAATTTAGATTATACTCTAGTCCTAAAATTTGGGTCATTTCTAGTTCTCTCTGGTGGTTGTAAGATGCCCAAAACTCCATCTCATTCAAATCTGTTCTTTCATTCCACAGTTAAAAGACTAAAACACTTCTAATATAAGTTCTTGTTTTGACAACTTCACACACAAAATTTAGGAATGACCGTAGGATGTACTTGGCCAATTTTGTCTAACAAATATTTACAATCAGACAATTAAGATTCCTCTGTAGGACTGCAACTTTCCCATGTCAGTTTTATCTCAGACAACTTTAATATTGCCAGTAACTTTAATAAATATAGCAACTAGTGAGTGCAAAATATTACTTATGTATATTTATGTTCCAAACTAAGACTTAAATGAAAACACTGGCTGATACTAGCAGCTACACACTTTTAATCACTTTTCTCTAAAACAAAACCTTAGAGTTATTGGTTCCTTTAGTAATCATGCAACTCTGTGGATAAAGCACTGGAGTGCAGCTGACAAAGCCTGGCTTTTACTGCCATCTCTGCCACAGGTCTCTGGGCAAGGCATCTCACCTTGCTTTGCCTCAGCACTTTAACGTCTGCATGCAGAAAGGGCTATATAAGCCTGATGTGAGTTATAATTATTTGTTGGAATTTCCCTCAAGGCTTTCATGCATCAAAATGGCAGCATCTTCATGTGTACTTGAATGATTCCTATAAAATTTAAAAGAGCTCAAGTCTCAAGATTAAGCCAGGAAGAAAAGGACTGTGTTAATTCTAGTAGAGACCAAGAATTGAACTTGTGTCAGATTCTCATGGAGATTCACAGTGAAAGGTGCTATTCCTCTTATCTTGCACATTTTCAAGCAGTTCATCTAGTGCCTTTTTACCTTCAGGAAATGAGCCATATGAAATCAGTCATATAGGTATCAGCAGCAGTAACTCCTTTTTCAAAACTGTGTGTCATTGGGACATGGGCCCATGTCACTGGGCCTCTTCCAATCTCATATTTTTCCATTCTCATGGTTATTCTCCCATCTTAATTGCATAGACTTTTTTTTCACCCCCACTCTTTCTGCCACAGAAAGCAAACACATTTCCCATATGCCAGAAAAACAGAAGTTACGAGATATTCTAGACTGTGGTCAAACATTGTTTTCCAAGTGGAAAGCACAGTCAATTTGACCTGGCCAGTATATGCTTAAAAATCTTCAAAACTGACTATAAAAATACTTTAAATCTATAACCCATATAAAATTTATATAATCTATGAAATTATATAACGCAGCTATACACACATCTGTATAATTTATAGTAAGAATTGCATGGCCAGCTTTTGGCCCAGGTTTGTAAATCCATTTTACAGCCTCACGACCTGCAGCGATATGTCCTTTCACAGCACATCGGGGCTGCGACCTCCAGTCCCGGCACAGCCGGCGAGCAGAGCCTGCAACGCACATGCTGCTAAACAGTGCGAATCAGGCTGCTGGACCTCCACCACGGGAAGCAAAATAGGTTGGACTTGTTCCCATGTGTGCATTTGAGATTTACTTCTCTCAAAGACAGTCCCTGACCTTGACCGTGTCCTTTTAAATTTATGGATTGGTAACAGGGAACTGAGGAATGAAAACACTTGAAGCTCCTTACCCTTCATATTTACCACACCAGCTGGCTGCTGCTAAGTGTCAGCATCAGCCCAGTTTTACCATGTAACAGTGCCTGGGTACAAGAATTGTATCTTATCAGAGATGGTGTGAAGGCTGGCTTTTAACAGGTCCCGGTGCTTCTTGCTCTGGTAATGCATTTTACTCATCTGGAACTCTTTCTTTGAGGGATCTGGAGAATTTGTTGCTGGATGCTCCTCTCCCGCAGGCGTTTACCTCTTGAAAACAGTAGCTACTGACTGGTTTTTGCTAGGCATGCACCCAATGTTTTAGCTGGTCAAAGTTGACCTGATTTTCAGGAAAACCTGTTGAAATCAGTGAGCCTCAGTCATCAGAAAACCATAGAGATGTACCAAGTATCTAAGTGTGAGATAACAGCAAGTTTCTAAGAGGGATCCTCCTTTGTTTTGAAATGGTATCAGAAGTTTCAACTTTTCATAACCAGGCCCTAAAAAAAAAATCCACTCTTCCACTTCTTTTCCACATCATGAGTCTCTCCCTGTCCCTCACAAAAGCCTGGATATGAAAATATTTTTGCTGGCCGATGGCTTCTGTAATGGAGTGGACAATTATTTAGTTCCTAAAGCAAATGGATGTTAAATGCAAGGATAAATTTAAACTTTTTTTTCTGGGACTAGCCTTGGTGTTTATGTTGCATCTGTTACCTTACCTTCCATAAGAGCACAGCCAGCAACAGGAAGATGAGAATTCCCACCAGCAAACTGATGGCAATGATCCATCCGACAACATACCCACGAGGCTCCAGATTGTGCAAAGCCTCAAAGACCACCTACAAAGCAATTAGAAAAAGATCTTTTTATGATTGGAAGTTGTATTGTTTTCTCTTGTACTCATTTTATTAAACACATTGCATGGTGGCCTCACTGATCATATTTCATCTGTCAAACAAATATGGAATGTGTCCTTAGTTTCGTGCTTTCCATCTATTTTTCGCAAGGGATTTAAAGCTTTCAAGTGGAATTTGAGTAGCCATGCGTTGGATCCAAAGGATATCAGCTTCCACTCCGAAATAACTCTTACCCTGCCAACCCCTCACCCCACCCCAGACACTGAGCTCGTTCTGGTGCTGGGCCACCAAAGGTGCACAAAGGTTTGCATGAAAAATTCTATCCCATGACATCTCATGTGGTTTGTCTTACTCATCATGTTCCTGGCCCTGCCAAACACCCCGATGCTTCATGTTTCACGTGAACGTGAAACACTCATGTATGCTGAGCTTGTTAACTTTTTTTTCACAAAAAATGGGACAACTTGCATATATCCCTATTGAATACAAATTGTCCCTGCTGTGCTTCACAAGACACGTTGTGTGAAAGAGGGAAGGGTGTGTGCAGTCATGGGTTCTTCTGGGAATGCAGAGAGCAGTCCCTTGCTGTTCTTTCTTTTTGTATAGCATGTGTGGCAGGGAAATACATCCTACAAAGAGTTTTCCTTAACTGTCTGCCTTAAGAAGAAAATGGGAGCAAATTATACCTCTTGTATACACTATATGAATTTCCAGTCTCTTATTTCAATCAAAACCAGTTGCTCAGTGGAAAACTCAAAACCAGTTCTCCTCAGTGAGGACTATTTCTATGTTAAATTTTGCCATTTAATATCCAGCAAATGCAGAGAGGCATCGGGGATTTTTTTAAAGGTAATACGTTTGCTTTGTCTGGCTTTGTTTTGGTTTGTTTTGGAAGGCAAAGTAGTGAGTTTTCCTCCCTCCTTCATAAACCACTTTCATCATCTTTGCTTAAAAATGTCAAAACCCTTTTGTAGATATGAATTGTTAAATCAATCCTTCAAACTAAAAAAAAAATTTGGTGGTTAAAAGTGGGTGAAAATCCAGGAGCTCGAGTCAGATACAATTATGCAACCCCAAGATATTCATCTTTAAGAGGCCCATGGAAGACCCATGAAATACCTCCACTCACTGGTGACACCATTCAAACAGCATTATTTATGAGACAGCAAAGGGAACGCGATACCATGCAACCCATACGGATGTTGAAGGTTGGCATTCAGGAAAAGGCTGCAAGAGGGAGGTGATGGCAGCACTGGAACAGGGGCCAAAGAGGCTCTGGATTCTCCAACGTTGCAGGTTTCCAAGCCTCAGACAAAGCCATGGGTATCCTGAGCCAGTGCAGGCAACAGCCCTACTTCGAGTGGGAAATGGGACAGGACAGCCTCCTAAGATCCCACTAACAAACATTTCTCTGTTTCCATAAGCATACGCAGCCTCAGCAAACACCCACAAAAATTACAGGCACAGATGAGAGAAAGCAGGTGAGTAGGGCTATATTTTGTCATGGTCTTCCCATAAAGAAGTATTCAAAGATCCTTAGTCTCAGTTTCACAGGCTAATGCTGATTAAGACCACAGCTTTTCTGGAGGAGGAATTTGAACACAGCTGATTTACACACACTCTTTTTTTTCTATTGATGAGGTATTATCAGGCATATGATGAAAACGAGACATGAAAACATAACAAATGGACAGGAACGAAGCTATACATAGATAGCATTATCCAAACATATTCCCATAACTCGTACCACAATGCTCAAAATAGCTCTTGAACATGGACCAGTTCTTCACCCGAGAAAAATAATAATTTTAGTGTTTCAGACATTAGCACAAAGCCTTTGTCAGACTTTTTAAGACATCTTGCTGAAAAGAGAAATTTTCCTAAGCAGCAGAGTTTCCCTCATAGCCAAGATGAGTGTAAGGGAAATACTAGACAGAGAGATCAAACACAAATCTTGTGCCTTCCTCATATTTCTGAGCCAGCTTGGAAAGATGATCTGATGTGGCAGTCCATTTCTCACGGAGGCTATGGTTAGCATCCATCTTGCGGATGCAAGTGAGATGACTATTTCTTAGATGATAAGGGACTACTGTTATTTTCCTTTCTGACTCTAAAAGAAAAAAACCTCCTAACGTTTTAAGTATTGCCAACTTTAGTGAAGAGACCTTTCAAGCAGTCCCTGGATGCAAAATGAGGTGGTGCCTTCTGTCCACTACTCAGAGACTAAATGTTAACATAACACAACCTCCACCACAATAGACCTGTGTGTCCTTCATGCTGCCAAAAGACAGAGCCAGGAATAGCTGCAGAGATCAAATCATATATCATCTCTACAGCAAGAGCCCCACAGGTTTGAAGCACACTGGCTAGAAGAGCTTGGCTGTAGCTTTTGCAGTCACAGCTCGAGCTGTAAGGGTAGAGAGCAACAATAGCTTCTTATCTATCTGGTTTCTTCTAGCAGTCTGGAATCAACATACAAGCATAGAAAATCCCTGTTCATGGCTTTGTGATTTGGAAAGGAGCAGGGATGTTGCGCATGTTAATGTCCTTATCCCTCCTGAGCCCTCAAAATCTGCCTGCATTAATACACAGCCACTGCAATGAGTTTTGGTGAAGAAGCAACAACAACAAAAAAACCAAGCCAAACCCCAATCAAACCAGACTGAGCAGACAGTCAGTGTACATCACACATCGAGAGTATCAGCAAGAAGCCAGTACAGTAACTGGTGGGAGGCCAGGGAAGCAAGTCATGCTGGGCGGGAGATTGGAGGCAGAGGGTGACGTTACTAAAGAGAAGTGCGCCATCCGCCACCTGCCACTTGACCCCCTGGCCATCGCACAGTCTCTGAGAGCCAATCTTGAGCAAACCTTGAACTCCTTGTCCCGTCCACCCCAGCAGCACAGCCACTATAGGGCAGCCAACACGTTGGGGAGCACAAGGCAGTCCCCAGCCCAGCACACTTCCCCTAGCCCCGACGGATAGAGAAGACAGGAGTGATAAGAGTGACTGATGCAGAAGATAAGGGTGGGATGGGAAAGCATCCCAGAGAGGGCGGTGGGAGGCGGCAGCTGCCTCGTTCAGAGAAAGCACATGCAACTGTCATAAAATATGGAGAGGACCACAGGCTTGTTTTCAGACTCTGATGAAACGCCAGGGAAAGGCCGTGAAAAACACAGTTGTCTTGATGATGTATGAGGAGTTTTAGCTTCATATTTATCTTCAGCATTTTACACTGTACTTGCGGGATCTGACTGCGGATAAGCCCTGGAGGCAGCGTAGCTCGCTGTTTAGCTGAACATAGCTCACGTCAATCCGGTTTTACACAATGTAACTGCTCTTCTATAAAATAACAGAGATTTGCACCCTACCACTGATTTCTGAAATGTTGAACCTGCATGGACAAGGGCATCTATCAGTTCATCTTCTACCCATGCCAAACACTTGCTACATTCTGATAGTCTTAGTGAACAAATTGAAAGGAATCAGAATTTTTTTTTTTTTAGTGCTTTTAAAACACCCTATTTCAGTAAAGTGTGTAGGCAAGAGGTTAAGAAGTTAACTAAGTAGGAATTCTGAAATACTTAAAGTTCATATTGTGCTGAAGCCCTTTGCAGAATAGGCACATGCTGCTGCACTGGGACTCAGAAAGAAAGAAACGTACTTCAGCAAAATCTGGTTAGAAATACATAATTGCAAAATTTTCATTTCTTTTTGCTTATGTGCACTAAATGAATTTTATTCACTTGTATCATGAACCACAGCATCATGGAAGGTATGGGCTTATCAAAAAATGCTATTTTATTTCTGTATTATCACCCAGAATATTTTTGGTGTTTCAAACCACACTGCACTGCTGGCAGACTTGTCCATTCAAGTGCCGTAAATACCTGGGGGGACTTGCAGTAAAGACACCATTCTCCTATACATCTGTACATATATGTATATGCATCCCTTTTCATATATTTATTTATTTACATATACTAAGAAAAACCTTGGAAGTTCTTGAAACATACTAACCTTAGGTATCCTTGCTACCTGATTGTCTCTATCCCTGGGAAATTAACTGTATTTTATTGCTATTGTGTATTGTTCTGTTCCTTTATGCAAGTGTGTGTTTCTACCTGCCAGACTGCACTGTAAAGACAAGAAAATCTATAAAGAGATTGTTACAGTAACAGGTGGAAAGGTAAAACAGCAAAATGAAAAATGAAACATGGTGAAAACAATAAGGCAGCAAATAACCCACTGGAAAGGGGGCTGCAAAGCTGCTGCAGGAAGCACGCACCTGGCTCCAGCCAGGTTAGGATGTTGTGCCCATCTCAAAGGTAAGCTGGAGAGAACAGAGCCTTAAAATGCTAAGTGTTTCTAAAAGGCAAGAGGGGGTGGTGGTGGGTTGCTGAGTGGAGGAGGTATTCCCATGTGCATTAAAAAAAAGGCTGGGACATCATGAGAACTGTCTAGTACCACAAGCTGCTCCTTCCAACGCAGAGATGGAGAACAGGCCAAAGTCAGGAGTCCTCTGCGTGACAGGCAGACAGCTAAAGCTTAGACATGTGAATATGCATTTAAATCTCTCTGCATAGAAATATGCATATAAAGGCCACTCAAAAACACTTTGTAGGTCTTCACAACCATAAACTTCATTTTTTTAAAGTTTTTTTTTTTGTTGTTGTTTTCCCCATAATATGTTTGTTTATCATTGCAAACATAAACATACCTAAATCCTGAGCAAAAAAAATCCATGTAGGGCAACCACTTGCCTGTGTTGAATTAAGCCTGGGGTGACTGGGCTGAAAATGAGAGAACAAGGAACGCTACCCAGAAGGAGAGAAAGGTTCAAAGGCTTGATGAAGCGTACCTGTGCTGAGCTGACAGCACCAGGCAGCTATACGATAGCCTCCAGCTTTACAGAGCACTTTGTTGCAGGAGCTGCATGCACTTTATCTGGGATTCCCCTTTCATGTATTCAGCTTTGCATTCCCTCACTTTCAAGACAGGGAGACTCAGAGGCATTCGGCTGGTTTTGACATAGTGAAATCCAGCCTATTCTTCCCTCCATGCTGTCACTCATGGAGGGAAGTCCTTTTGCTCCGTAACAGCACTCCTCCTCCTGCACATGAGCAGCGAGCACAGGATGCGAATCCTTGGATCTGGTATTTGACCACCACTGTCTCATGGAGCTTATTGTTGGTTTTGCCTCACATGCAGAGAAGAAGGGAGCCAAACCTTCATGGAAACCCATATGCTCAAGAAAAGAAAGTATGCCTCCTGAAAATATCACACCATTAGTTTCAGCCAATACATACTCATGTTAATACAACTGTCATCACAGAGCCAAATCCAAACTCTGCTCACCTTCTTCATGTGATTTGTCCAATATAAGAGTTCAAACAGCCTATGGTAACCAGAGACAGAAAATATATCATTCCAAATCACTTAAAACCATACCCAAATGCAGAGAAATGATTCCTGAAAATTGCATAAATGCATCTTATTTATAAACGGATTCATTTCAAAGACAGCCTGCTTCCCAACTTACAGATATTTACATAAGCTTTGGCATCTCCCTTACAAATCATCTACTAGAGTTTCTGACAAAGCTGATATTTATATGGGTGGTCCTGCCACCACTGGAACTTCTTACACTACCATCACAAATATCAGTCTTTCTCTTCCTTTTGTCTTCTCTACAGATAGTTTGCACTCTGATATTGTACACTATATTGTAAAAGTGCCCAGTGAAGTAAGGGCACCTGGTTCTAAAGAACCATTTAAATGGGCTAGTAAGTCTACATTTAGCTGTAGAAAGCAAAAAGGTCTCTTCAAATTTACCATGATAAAGTGTCTAAGAAAATGTTTTTCATTGTTAGGGAACACTTTCATAAACAGACTCAAAAGAAGTCCTTGCACAACTGTTCAGAAGGAGCTGCTATCCAAATGGATATGGTACAGCAGTCCATGGTCAATGAAAAGAATACAGGATGGGCTTTAAAAAGGAAGGGAGGAGTATGAACAAAGACATTTTATCTCTCCTGTCTCTACTTCCAGCTGAATAGCTGTGGCTTGCAACAAGTACTATTCCCTTCTGCATTCCACAAGAAAAGAGAGGGGGGAAAAATGAATACTTTGAGCCAAACCACATGTCTTAAATTTTTCCCTGAACATGACCCTGTGCAAAACATACAGCAATGGTGAAGCCAAGAGACATATGGATATAGCATAAAGGAGAGAGCAAATGGCACTCACATTAGAAAAGACTTGAAATTACAAATCGATGTTACATGGCTACAACATGTCAAGCATGCTCCTTTACAGCTAGGGCTTCCCAGGAACTAGGAGCAAGCTCTTGTTTGAAGATTAATATAGCTTCCCAGCACACACAGTGCACTTTATAATCGTTGCAACTCAAGGCTTGATGAAAGGCTTTCCGGGAACAGGAAAAGGACAATGGTTTTTTTTGTTTTCTTTTTTCTCCAAGCAGTAGATAACAATGAAATAGAGCAGAGCTTGCATTCCTAGATAAAAGCATTTCTAAATTTTGAATAATATATATAAGTAACTATTAAATAATAATAATCCCACACATTTTACATTGTGCCTATCATTCTGAGAGATTCTGAAACCCTTTACAGACCAAAATATTTGCCAGAGAGATCCTGGCTTCTTCCATTCAGTTGTAGCATAGCTATCAGAGTCAGGTGTTACTTCAGTCATTAATGAAATTTTGCCACAAAATTGCAAGATTTGCTCTGTGCAAGCTGCAGAACTAAAAAGAGATCAAGCAATGTATTAACAATCAGGGCTGCAGGTCACTTATAAGGCACATTCCCAGGGAAGGTTAGTTATGTTTTTCATTTCAGCTGCCAAGCCTATTTTTTACTGCTCTTTAGAATGGTCCAGAAACCTGACAAAGAAAATAAAACAGAAGGGAAAAAATGGTGTCCTGTCATATAAAAGAATTTCTTTTTCTGACAGGTCTAATAAAATAGAAAGTTAAGTCTAGAGTTGCAGACATGATGGTGGAGAAGATGGTCACTGTAGTGGTCTGTGTTTCTACAGTGTTTTCTACTTTCAGACTAAAGGTAGTAAGTAGATGCAGGTTCAAATCTACCCTTGCCTGCAGGGTTTTAAATCCAGAATCTCTGAGATGAGTGCTTTAATTTGGGACGTTAGTGTCTTCCAAAAGTCTGTTGAACTGAATGCCTTCACACTCAAACCCCAATAGTAGTCACTGAAATGGAGCCAATGAAAGAATGGTTGCATGGGCTGGTTGTGATGGTAATCATTGGGGATAAAAGGATAACTGAGAGATGGAATCTAGATCATGTTCCAAAAATACACAGCAAGAGGAGAAATTGAAAGTAGTCCAGATTACCTCTGATCCTCACATGAGAGAGAAATAAGAAATGAAACCTTAAAATTTCACCAGGCAAAAAGAAAGCTGAATTTGGGTGTGGCCCCCTGTTCAATTTTCATACGTAAGTATTAGGCCGGCTTGGTAGTAGGAAACCAAAGCCACCACCTACTCCTTCTCCAGTAGATTGTAAACACGGCCCTGTACAGTTTTACTTACAGCCAAAACTATACAGTGAATTCATCTTGAACTTTAATTCCAGCCTCACTCACATCAACACAAAATGCAGTATCAGGTCATACATGAATTCCACCAGCTCAGCACAACGTAACAGTGAAATGAAAGTTTAGACCCCCTTGCCCATTTTCACAGCTCCCAAAATATCATTAACACTTCTAAATATTTCATACTGGCACATCTGAAAAGACTTTGCTGGGGTTTCAAGTCTCTGCTAGGTTTTCAACGAAAATCTAAATTAGATTAAAGCAGACGTTAACCCTGGAACAGGAAGCTAAACCTAATTTTGGCACAAATACCTCAAGGGTATTACAATTTTGGCTAGTATGACACAGATCCTCCTGCTCCACATAACATCATTCACTGTGATGGGATGGTTATCACAGAGAGCAAAACCACAGAAGCACAGTTCACAGCACTGCTAGTCTAGCCACACAAAATCTGGGCACTCTCACGAGCTAGCCCAGCCCAAGCCCAGCCACAAATTCCAGTTTGCGTAGAGCTCTCAATGATCTCCAGCTCACTGGGATCAGGAAACCTTTCTCTTCAGGTTTATGTACTTACTGGTTTTTCTTCTGGGCTCCCATTGGGCACCTCCACAACTCTGAGGTCAGGGTCCACCCGCACCCTTGCCCTTGTGACGAACTGGATGACCGATGAACTGTCCTGAGAAGTAAAAAGAGGAAGAATTGGATTTGAGAGTGCAAAAAAAAAAGCACAACTACCTCCCCCACAAACAAAACCATCAAACATCTGCCAGTCTAATAAACACATCTAGACAATGCTTAGTGGAGGTTGGGTTGACAGTTAAGTACTATCCTGGTTAAAACCCTGCTTTGAAAAAATATACCTTATGCTCAGAACAGACAGACAAAACCGAGCACATTATCTCAGATTAAAACAAAATCAGGTATGTTGGACTTGAAAGACATTATTTGTATTTGGCCTGTTAATGTTTCCATTTCCATTACCGCATTACATTTACCACAAAAGCAAAAGACAGAACATTGCCAGTCAACACAGGCAGGCTCAATGTTAACCATCAAAGAAAAGTTCCTATTTGTTTTTCACATGAACAGAAAAAAGATATACGAAACCTGGGGTAAACTCAAGTATATCCTAAGGTGAAAACTTCTTAACTATTTGAGTCTGTGCACTGCAAATATCTTAAATATTCAATGTACACCTCCCCTTATTAATATATAATTCTCCTATATTTTACACAGTGCATTTTAACAGGCACATTCCAATAAGCTGCCATTTCAACTCATAGGTTAGTCATTTGTATGCTGTTCACCTTGGGGAGAGTAGGAGATAAGTAGCAAATGGCATGTAGTTGGTGATACTGACCCAAAGACATGTGTAAGCACTGTATATCTTTTAAAGCAGTGTTGCTAATGGTCATCTTGGAAAGGACCCAGCAGTTGGGATGTATCCTGGCTATTCCTAGGACTGAATTTCCCAGAAGCACATTTTGTGTGCACTCAGTTACTTGCTTACATATTTCAGCATTTCTATAAACATGAAACAAACACCTGAAACTTCTGGCCTTGCCTGTATTTCCTGTTTTCAGATACGAACAAACATTAGCAGACTGGTTGGTTTCCACTGGAAAAGCTCAGAGCTATCAATTGCTTTAGGAACTGCTTTCTACTAAGGACTCTCTCCAATGCTTTTAATCTAGCAGCTATCAAAGACAGGTTTAACTTAGTAGGCTCATTTTATCAGCTTTCTCCTCTGACTATCTTATACCCTCATAATCTTACAGCATCTTGCCACAATTACACAGTCAGCATTTTTGTAAGTATAGGAAAACAGGGCAAAATGCAGTAAATCACTAGAAATTTAAAAGATTTGCTGTCTCATTCAGTAGCTTCAGAGAAGACAGGAATTAACTTGCAACCATTTGTTTCTTGTCAAAAATGTCAAGCTCAGCATTAACATGGTTGTGATGTATCTTCTTTGAATAATAATCGTTTGAAGTAAAAAATTACAAAAAACTGCCACGTCTCTGTTTACACGGAGGGAATGATAGATAGTTGGTCACAGTTTACATGCACTTACTCTACTTCTCATTTTTCAGAATGAAAATTTTCGGAAATCAATTCAACTTTCAGAAGTCTTTAGCCTTGACACCATGCATACAATTAGGGGCCTCATTTGTTGTTTCTCAATGTATAAATTTCTGAACTTAATTTATTTCTGCCTTAATGGGTAATGGGTAAGAACTAGGATTAACACCTCCATACACGCTGTTGATAAATAGATCTGTTTTCTTTGACACCATGATTTTTTGTAACACACTAGTAAAGAGAAGAAGGAATGCAACTCCTGAGTCCATTGATGCACATAAACATACTTAGATTAGTATTTAAGACAAACTACAAAGGAAGCACGTACCTTCTTCAGTATCTCAGTATTCAGCAGCGTGTAGACACTTACATCACAGGACTCTGCTTTTGCTAGTGAGCTTAAGTTGCAGCGTATAATTAAGCAGGACCTGCCTGGTCTTTCACAATCCTACAGGAAATATGGAAAAAGCTGTTAGGCAAAGGAGGAAAAAATTCAGTGACAAATTGTGTGACAGCAAACATGCCAGCTGACTATAAAACTGCTAAAGTACAGCACTCCTGAATTGAAATAGCAACAACTTTCAAGACCTGAAGACAGCCAGACAGAGACCTGCATGAAAGCAAGGCAGGTGAAATTCAGCCCTCTGCAGAGCTGCTGAGACACACGAGTGCCTGGGGCTGGGCCCCTGCTGCACATCAGCCCTCTGCATGGGTCAGGCACCGAGCACGGTGCAGGGCCCCGCTGCCCCATGTGCCTTTGACAAAATGTGGGAGCAAGGGCCCTGGTCACCGAGCGTGCGCTGCCATGTCAGGTAACTCCCTCCCCAGTGCACTTCCTGAAACTTCCTCTATCCATTTAAAAATCAGATAATTAAAATCACTAAATATCCCCACAGCACAACGTCAGTATTAGTCTACATGCACCAAACAGTTGCATTATAATGAACTGTCTGCTTGAGTTCTTCATGCTGAGCCATGCAAAACCTTTTGTAAGATATACCATATGTTCAAGTTTGTCACAGGCGGACTTTCTTACCAATACTTTCCTGCCAGTCTTTGTGAAAAAAGCAAATATTGTGTGGAAAATATTTTCATTCTCTTGAGGAACAATGCATGGGCTGGGGTTTCTGTGAAAAGAACAGCTTCCTTTGTCCTGACCAACCTGCAAGCACAATTATAATCACAATTATTCTGAATTAAAATAAATGACACAAGAAGGTGAGATTAGCCTGTCCATAAAAATACACCTACATCTGAGCTGGATGTCTGGACTCCGGTGTCCTGGTTTCGGCTGGG
>NW_009214565.1:0-2442 GCF_000690835.1 Fulmarus glacialis
TAAAATTATATATTACTATTTATATTAATTAGAAAAGAATATGTTAGTGAACTTACTTTAGTATAAAAATAAATAAATACACTTCATTGCAGATTACTCTGTAACCAGCATCTGTGTTCAAGTCACAATTAAACCTGAACAATCCAGGGAGGAAAAATCTGGTAAATTTCCAGTAGTGACCTGTATCGCTACTAACAGCAAGCCTTCCTCTTAGCTCTAACTGCCTGCTCTAACTGCCTACACAGACAATTAAGCAGAACTTCAAGACCCACCATAATCACACCATCTGGAAACACCTATGAGCTTTTCGCACTGTGCGTTTATTGCTGGTTTACACTCTCTGCTATACTGGGCTGTATGAACTGCTATACCCTATTAAGTCCTGAATAGATCATGTTGGGGCTGCTCTAATTTCCTCCATTTCATTGTTATGCTAAACAATTGTAACTGTTTGAGTTAAATGGCCACTGCATTAATATGTACCCAAGTTTTCAAAAAAGCAGAACTTCCTATTCTACACATAAATATTTGTAAAATATAGTTTGCATACTTGTAACAGCAATTGTAAATTACTTTCTTATGTTACTGAAATGCAAAGTAGTGATGAGGAATTTATAACAATGCTTCAAAAATTTTCTAGCGCTCCATAAAATGAGTTTTTAAAAAAAAATTTGTCATCTGAAACATGGTAAGATAACCACATTTCTGGGAGGTAGAACAGATGAGTAAAGAAAACTCAGCGGGCTGCAGCACCAACAGAGAAGGCAGGCACACAAAAGATGACAACCCTCTTAGATTTCTTTGCAGCAGGCCACGCCTAAAGCACAAAAAGAGCTGTGTTAACTTGAGAAGAGAGGAAGAACATCCTTGAATTACACTATTTCAGCTCTGCCTAATAAAGTCAAGATCATTTTGCAAAAAAAAAAAACCAAAACGTAAGTAACCCCAAACTGATAAAGCTAATTTTGACAGAAACCCTGGTCACTAAATTGTAAGATCTTTGACAGAAGAGATCTGATGATTTTTTGCAGTAATTTAAGACATTGCTGAATCTATGTAACAATCTATCATCTTATGGAAAAACTCGACATATGCTAACCCTGAAGCAACTCCCATTCTCAGCCCAGACTCTTGGCTCAAGTCCCCTAATCAAAGATTAAAGCTAATTTGTTGAACTAAACTTGAACAGCTGAAGCACCCCCACATATTCCATTCTGCTGACTCTACTACTAGAGCGGTAACATCTGAAAGAGGGAGGGACAATAACAATAACAGCTTTGGGAGCTGCCTCAAAGAGCAGCAGTTGCTTGCTCAGTGAAAGTGATTCTAAGCCTTGAAAAAATGGTATGTATTTGTCATTATTTTTTGTGACTGAACAACCAAATAAGAGTATTTATTTTTGCATGTCAATAGTTACAAAGCAGACAAAATATTCAAACTTACTTGTTTTTGCTAATAAAACATATACTTCAAATTTTGTAATAAGATTTATTATAATATATTAAAATAAATAAAGCTCTTACAGTCTATCAACTAATTAGTCCAAACCAACAAATTACCAGGTATGCCTCTCTACTTAGGATCTTTAATTAAAAAAAACTAAGTTCTCTTTATCACCTTTACAGAGGAAGAAAAATTATCTCTAGTTTATCAGAAAAGCTCTTATCCAGCTCTAGGTTTACTCAGCAGTAAACAAAGATTTAATCTTATTTTGATTCCATAGTGACTGCATATTGGAATGAGATCAGGGCCATTTAATGTTTCAGTCCTTATTTGTAGACCTGCTTTTTATCTTAGTAGGTCAGGGAACCTAAATTTTTTAAAAGTCTTTTTCTGTAGACTGGCAGTAGGAAAAGACCCTGCCTGAAGTATGAGTCTGATTCTCTTAGCAAGGGTTGGATCCATTCCAATTCAGGAAAATCATATTAATTAAAAATTCTCCAGATTGTCTCACACAGAGAAATTTGGGTGGAGCAGGCACAAGAGCAGAACCACACCACACGATGACATTTAATCTAAATTTCATTTATTAAGCAGAATAGATTTAAAAGGTGGATAGCAATTTTTATTTTAAGATTTTTATCCTACAGCATTCATACATTTCTAAAATAAAACATAGATAAAACCAAATCAAACCCAGAACTTCCAGCCCAGTTTAGACCACTTCAACGTTTCCAAGTCATGGCTGGCAGCCCAGGGCAGCTCCACACCAAGCAATGCATTCCACCTCCCTGATGGGGCTGCTTTTTCAACTATTTATTGCTTTTTTTTTTTTTTCCCCAGATAGATTGTCAGCATAAACCATGAATGACCCCACTATCCATGTAGCCCCAGCACTATTTCTGTGATTTTCCCCATCTCTAAGGCCAACAGTTATTACTTGGGTTACTATAGCTGTTTGGCCCCCTACCCCAATGATGTTACAGGAAGGTAACGATGCTA
>NW_009214565.1:2467-13930 GCF_000690835.1 Fulmarus glacialis
CCTGCTTCTTCTCTTTGTTTCTTTCCTTTGCATACTGAAGTAATCTTTATAGTGGGCAGATGTAGTCCAGGTCTCACTTACACGAGCATTGCTTTCAAATAGGTTTCACCCCATGGCAATGTCACAAGCATTGTTGTTTCCTGTAATAAGTCTTGTAGTTACATCTGTCTGGAATTAATGGGGGAAGTATCAGAATCCAATTAGGAATTTCATTAAAAGTCATTGAAAGAAAGAGGAGAGGAGTGGAAAATGTGGAGAGAGAGCTAAAACTTTCCAGAAGAAAAAGAAAAAAGACAGTTTTGAAAATAATTTATGTTTGGCTTTGCAGCACTCAGCAAAATGTCAGAACAAATGGACATATCAAGCAATAAAACTGAAATCCACTAGCTCTTGAAAGAAATTGTGCTCAGTATAATTCCCTGAGTCTTATTCACTAAAATTCTGCATGAACACTGAAGCCCATATTTATGAATCCATACACAGGAATGGATTTTAAATGACTTTGGAAAGAAAGGTGGAATTATGTTTCTAGGAAAAAATGTAGCCTTCCTTTATGAAGGTTTCTTAGGTTAGGAAGGTATAAATGAAGTTGCAGTTGGCTTCTCTATATTAATGCAGACATCATACTTAGCATGACTGTTTTCTTAATTTTGTAAATAAATACTATAATGGGAATATACTTAGTTGGTTTTCACATGGAAGAATTAATTTTAAATTAATACTAAAAATTGTGCAGTCTTGCTTGTTGTAAAATCAACCTAAACACTTAATTGCACTTTTTTTTTTAAATTGTCACAGAGCACAAACATTTTCTGTATTTTAACAAATATTTGATTGAGAATAAGCTATGCAAAAGATATTCAGATAACATGAATACGAAAATATGCATTAAAAAAGGAAATTTAAAATGTCTCTTCTATTAATATGGATCTGTTTTCAAAGCAGTCTTAATCCATATCTTTCTCTGAGAGCTAGCAGATTTTAAACTGGAACTGGATAGAGCTCATCAGTGAGATAATAGACCTTTCATTGAGTTTAAAATGTATTTAAAGCACTTAACTTTACTAATTTTCTGCTTATTGAGCCCTAATTTATGTTATTGTAAATCTGAAATAACTCTGTTGATGTCAAATAGTGTTATATAGGTTTCATACCAATGTAAAGGATAGCAGAATCAATCCATAAGCTTGCTCTAGTTCTGCTTCATCATTAATATGTTGTGGGTGGGACTTAAAGATAATTTGTTGCGGAAAAGCAAATTATTTGAATTACAATGCATTCATTTTCACAGCACTATTTCCATCTGCTTAGCTTCTCTGGAGGGTTAGTTCTGTTTGGCACATCATTATATTTTTAGTTATAATCTTTTATTAACAACAAACAAGTATGTTGACAGTGCAAAACAGTTTCTTTCATGAGCAGTAAAAGATAGGTAAACACTAGGAAATAGAAAAAGTATATGACAGAGTTGAGGTAATACAAATTATAGGTTACATTGAACATAAATACTGTCATAAGCATTAGATCAAAGTCTTGTTTATAATTAATTCATCCCATTTGAATGTTTCCCTAAGTAATGTTATTCTGTTGTTACATGTTGCTAGCAGTATTTTTATTCCAACCCTCTTGTGCCTTTTACTGCAGTAAGCCATCTTCCTTTAGGGCTCAATTCTGCGGTCTTCACTCAATCTAAATTCCCAGTTCAGTCTGGGGGCAGGATTTGCTTGAACAAGGACAAAATAATTCAGTCTCTAGTGTGTAGTTACATCTGTATTCTCCAAGCCTAAATGCATTTTATTTTAGCAGACTCTAGAATTTAATATGGAACAGAAAAGTCTTAAATTCTACTCCACTTTCTAATTCTGAATTTTGTATGATAAGTTTCCTTAGCTTCCTTTTTCCATTAACATTGCCACCAATAAGACAGGTATAATAATGAGCATTAAGTTCCCCCAACAGATAATTTGATGAAAGGCTCTGCGTACCTATTGTAGGTCAGATGCTGAGAGAGAAATCTCTCATAGAGTATAAAGCTCAGATCACCCACTGAACATTTTCCTTTTTATGTGACTAGGAAGGCTTTCCAGAGCAAAATCTGCTTGGGTAATTTGGAGTCAGTCACAAAGTGTTTAAAAGAGTAGCGTTAGATTGTAGGTACAAGTTAGTCCCCAGGAACCCATGACATTGGCAGCGTGGAAAAGGGGCATACAACTATCTTTGTTTCTCACTCTCCAACTGTACCAGGCAGAATTACACTCTGTATGCGAAGAAATATTACTAGTTTATTTTTCCAAGATCTTGCATGTATTTCAAACTACTACCTGGCACATTTTATACAAGTTAAACGTCTACCCTGCCTATCAGAAAAGTGTCATATCTCAAACTTCTCCAAGTCAAATAGGATATAGTACAACTTACATTGTTCAGTTCCAAATATTTAACTGGGGAACAAATTGATCATCTGTAAGAATATATGCAATTATCCTATCCCAACAGAATTGTGCCATGTACTTTGAACTTTCATAGAAAACATCCTCTAAATCTAACACGGTAACATAAACTTCTAAATAATATTTGAAGGACAAAAGCAGAAATTAAATTAGATTATTACACACAATGCCTGCAATTTTATATAACGGAGCTCAAATACAAATTTTAGACCGCTAAAGAGCACAAATGCAGATTCACTGAGAGAGCATAAAAGGTTTTCTGAAGGGCTGAAAAACGTTACACTGTCCTGCAGGTCCATAACACCTGTCTCTAGATAACAGTAGCATATGCCCTTAGCAAAATGTTCCTTGTATGTGAATCTAATGTACATTTGTTGAGAGGAACACGGTGAAGTCAGGCCTGAGCTTTAGATCATGTATACCACAATCTGAAATCTGGGTCACCCACGACTTTAAAAGCCATTGTCAGAATCCCTTTTTTCCCCTACATCTGCTTTTATACAGTTGTATACTATTTCCTCTATGACTCAGAACAATTAAAAAAAAAAAACTCTCACATATCCATTTATGTCATATATTCCATTTTGCTAACCTGCTTTTCCTAAATATTTTCCTTCACACACAACCCATCTTTTAACACCTCCACTCTGCCATCCTCCAAAATGTTCAATTTGCTTTAATTTCTCTGTTATACAACCCTTTTCATTATTGTATTTTTTTTTCCTACTTGAATCCCTTCACTTCTGTGAAGTTAAGCTCACAAGTTACAACTGAGTAAAACCTTTAAAAAGTAGCTAATGTAATGTGTAAGCATGTCATAAAAAATAGTTGTATCCTGGCTTACCCGTTTTTTAAGAACGCTGTTATGGTGTTTATAAAACGATTTTGTTTCTCTAAACCTAAAACCAAAATGATTTGATTAAAAGAGAACAAAAAGCTTTGATAAAGAAAAAGATTTAATTAGATGAGGATTAGTATACTCTTTTCCATCTGTAATTTCCGTAATTGGTTAACACCCCTGAAAATGTTAATTAAATTGTGGAACTGCATTATAGTGAGAGAATTCAAACACAACAATTTAATTTTTGGAAGTGAAAACTGACATTTTTTATGTTTCGTTCTTCTTGTAAGAATAAAATATTTTAAATTCAGGCTGGACTATCCATGTGTGAGGTTTATGTGTCATAGGTACTAAAGTGACTGTTTCATTAACAAAAACTTCTGGTCAAGCATTAAGGGATGCTAATGAATATAAAGCAACTTCTCTAATTTTCTAATGGATACATTTTTCCTATCTGATCACTCCTTATGTATCTTTAATAATGATTTATTTTTCAAGATTCCAGTCATGACATCACTTTCCGTATCTGAGCCCTGAAAAAAGCTGGTTAAAGATCATGAAGTCCTATGTGAGCACCTACTTACAGCTTAATTATTGTAAACGATCTCTAACCCACATAAAAGCCAATTAAGAGGCAGCATGAGTAGCCATATTTAATAAAAATAATATCAATGGCTCATATTCTCTCAGCATGATTCGGTTTAAACACTTGAACTATGAATAACTATAGAAAATTTTTGTAATACTCCTGAGATAGGACAAAGTTGTTTATAGGAGGACTTCTTAGAGCTACAAAAATTTACATTTACATCGAGACTGTATTATTCTAAGCCACAGGTATCACACTTTACACATGAACAATTAAAGATCTCTGTCAAACTCTGGGTGAATCTGAAACACATGTATACGATATTCATTTATTAACCACTGTATGAGATGAAGATGCTTTACTGCAAAAAAACCCCAACAATGTACCAAAAAAAATTCAAAAGGACAATTATTGAAATTAACCATAAAAATTATTTCAGTGTTCCTATCGGTTTAAGAAATTCCAAGGAAAAATACTTCTTTCTACATGTTAGCATAATGTAGTAACATGCTGATATATGCTTCTTATCCAACAGTTCCTGTGGAAAGATCTAAAATAATATTCTGCCTATTACTCTAAGTTCAGACGATTTTGTCCGTAACTGAATCCATATACGTACACTGTTGCAGAGAACACTTTCTGCCATTTAATTTCTGCCCTCCATCTCAAAGATGACTGTCTTTTAGCATTACTGGATTTCCAGATTTCCTCTCAAATAACCTACCAGTGCAAAACTATACAGTAGTCAGGATAGCAGAGAACTGAGCTAAGATTATCTGTTTAAACTCCTAGCTCCAGATATTCTGGTCATTTGGAACACTGTGATAAGATTTTTAAATCAAAACATACATGCTTTCAAAAGCCACCATTTCTATAGGTATAATGGTCATTCATGAAGTAAAGATAGGCCAAGGCCTTTGCCTTTGAAAAACAGTTCCTTTCAA
Source organism: Fulmarus glacialis (assembly GCF_000690835.1). Lineage (NCBI taxonomy): Eukaryota > Metazoa > Chordata > Aves > Procellariiformes > Procellariidae > Fulmarus > Fulmarus glacialis. The sequence goes on from NW_009214565.1 coordinate 7,292, forward strand.
CTTACTGCATATGCACCAATAAGCAGGCAAACTCACAGAAAAAAAGCCTTGAAGATGCTACACTATTTGTCAAAGAGCAAGGGAGGAGCTGACAGTGATGGATGTATGCTTTTACTGTGCTTAGTGTGTTCCTGAAGGCCTCCTTAACTCAAGGGATGCCCTCTCCTGTGCTGGCTCGGAGATCCTCACACATAGAGGGCAGTTCAGCTGCCGGCACAGAGGTACTCTGTCCACCAAGCAGTGATGCTGCTGGGCGCAAGTGCAGATAAATTGGTAACATACATACCGTATTTCACCAGAGGCTCCTGCTGCAGTTGAATAATACCTTTATTCTGGATTGGAAAAGCAGCATTAAGCAGCTACCTGGTACTTGAGTTCTGGCCTTCTAAATCGTGGATTTTTTTTTTTCTTTAGAAATTATTGTATCTAGATTTATACAGGAAAAAAAAATATGCTTACTTACTGTCTTTCCCTCAACTATTAAGAAGGTGACATACAAGCTCTCTAGTTTGTGTATATCTTTGTGATGTAAGGACTGGATCCAAAGTACAATGAAGAAGAATTTTATACTTTTCTAAAGTAGATTGTTAAGCATTCTCTGTGTAAAAGCTGCAACAAAAATTCTAATTAAGATGCAACCTGGGGTGGCTTCACCAATTCTAGTCTAATGGGAACTAATTCCTGGTTTAGGTAAATTAAGTCTCAGGTCTTAATTTGCTCAGATTTGCCTTAAAGTCTTCCTTATTTAAGGAAAAAGTAGTTTGCTAGAATGGTTCAGCCTTCTAGGCCAGTGGCTTCATCCCCTAAATATTTGCCTAAAAGAGAAAGATACATCTGATTTCCACTATTCTCTGTATCAAAGAACAAGGTGTTTTTCTGAGAGGTGAATACCATCCAAAGCATTATATATGTGAGTGCGTATGCACATGAGCATCCTCCCTTTGTGCCCCCAATTCAGTTGTCTTAGACTCAGTATTTTTTGACTGGTTACATTAGACATGGATGAAATATTTTAAAGTAAGTAAGAGTTAAGACCACTTCAGATCATAACACACAGTAAGACAAGAGTCTATCATCTCATGGAAACTCTGAATCACAGCAAGACAATTAAACCAGACCTAGTTGTGTTTCAAGCATTGGAAAACACTACAGAAAGTCAGAAAATTACTTGACATTGCTTCTGACTTCTGCTTAACATGCAAAAACCTCTGGGATTTCTGAAGATGTAACTAATTTCAGAGGATGTTTATAATCCATGTGCATTATTCTTAATTTATGATTAATTGTTCTGTTTCTCAGTTTTCAGTCTGGTCCATCTATCATAACTAGTCTGTCATTTAACTAGTCAACTACACTTGGCAATAGTCAAAGCTACCATTTTAAAATTCCATCTGAAGTGAAATTTGTAAGAGTTACTGACTAACCCAAGTGAGCAATATGTGCATCAAAAGAAATGAAATCAATTTGAAATGACTAGCATATAAGAAGAAAAAAAAAAAAAACCAACAAAACCAAAACCAAATTACAAAGCCCAAAAGAAAACCTAATCAGATTTACATCCAAAATAAGCGACAGATTAATTTCACTATGGTTTTGCCTATTTGCAACAACCGGTATCTGAACCATAGGAGATAAAGAACCAAAACCAGAATGACTTGATGCTTGATGGCTTATATACATACATATTTAATAAAAGAACACTAATCTCCAGACATCAGTCAACACAAAATGCACCTACATGGTTGTGAATACTGTTTTTATATTACTAGGGCACCTAAGGACAGTGAGATGTCAACAGAAAACCACAAAAAAGTTGACACTAGGATCAGAAAGGAATAGAAACAGCATACATACGATAGATATTTAACATCATGTTTAGAAAGTATAAAAATTTTACTCTGTTTAATATAAAAGAAATGTACAAGTGATGTAAGTCTTTCAATAATTCATTTTATTATTATTTTAAATCCAGTTCTGTTCTTTAAGTGGTCTATGGCTTCTTATTTTAAAGAGCTGGTCACAAGAGGGCAACATAGTTACATACATATGCAGCAGTTCTGACATTCCACCCAAAGGTGTGGAATATACTACTAAATATAGTATATAAAAAACACAACAATAGAATATGAGAGTTGTTTATTGATCAGTGTTTTTAACAGAGTAAATATCAGATTAAAATTACAAAAGTTAACCTTAACTCTGTCCCTCTATACAGGTTCCACAATACAATCTGGTCACAGTGTAACATGGTATTTTCAAATAGCATGTAAATGTGTCATACAATTTTCACTACATTCTTAAAGGATATGCCTGCTCTCGTTGGAAATCCATGCAACTTTTGCCAGATCTGTATAAGTGTCTCTCTATATTGCACAGGAAAATCGTAAACAGACAAGTAAACCAGAGAATAGTCTGAAAATGCCACTGTCATTGGAATTTCATCTCCTACAATATCCCGACGCTCTCTTTTAACTCATTGATTACATACTGTTTTTATCTGTAGAAGCTCTGCCTCATTCAGAAAGAATAAACTAGGTAGCTTAGTCATTAGGGAATATGAGACATTTGGGTAGAATATGGGTAGTACATTCAACCTTAATTCCGTCATTACCGTTTTCTTAATAAGATCAACAGCATCAACAAAAGTTCTTCAGTGAACCAATCCTTAAAAGAATATTTTGTTTGTTTCAATGTAAAGAGAAAAACCTTCCAATAAGATTTCAAAATAAGTTTTTTATTCAGATCTAGCCTTACAAATACTCTGATAGAAAAAGCTTTGTAGATCTGATATTCTCAAAGACAAAGGCTATTCTCTTAGTGCTGATTATCACTTTCAAGGTTATTCACTATGTTTATATTGGATTTAAGTCATATAACACACAAAAGAGCCAAGAGAATTCCCACTATAGGTGCAATGTTGATCAGCAATATTGTCATTATTAATTATGACAACAACATCACAAATTGTGTTCAGGAAATCAACTGGAACAAGACTTCCAAGGACTTTCTGACAATGTCAGACAAAAATAAGTTCCAATCACTATAGTAACAGCTGTGAGCAACCTTCTGGTTGTATTGTAGTCAATGGCAAAACTCCCACAAACATCAGAAAGGCCTTGAGTTCATTTTGTGACAGTCATCCATGAGCCACACAACTAGCATTGACATTTTAGATGTGAAATAAAAACAATGAATTTCTCTAGAGCTTGCTTGTAAATGAATGCATTAACATTGTCTAGAGTGCTTGAATGCCTAACTTATATACTGAAAATTCTGTAAAGCCAAAGTCCAGCCTTTTTCAAGGATGGAGACTTAAATATGCAGATCTCTTACTTGCTCAATATATTTCTGAGAAAGATCTGCAGATTTTTCTTTTGTTTTCTTGTCACAATCAGCCTGACACTCTTCCCTTGTATATTCCAAAGTTTTCAAATCATTCCTTTATCTGGGGTGAAAGAAAGATGGGAAGAGGAGAGAAAGGATATAAAGGAGAAAAAATAAAATTCAAGAACAAGTTCCAGAAAAAATTCTAATTATATTTATTCAAAAATGAAATATTATATTAAAAATGATAATCCAAGCAGTTAGAATTAAAAAAAAAGTGGTATGAACATTTTAATTTATCTAAAGTTTGATAACTTTTATTCTGAGGAAAAAAATGCTTTTTTTCATCTTTTTTTCCATTTCTAACCACCCAAAGCAAAATTAGGACCAGTGAGTGCTTCTCTCACATTACACTTTGTTGTATGGAGAGCTTAATGAAATCGTAATTTAATGTGACAATTTTTTTGAAAGTGTGGTCTGTAACACACCAGTTCATTTAATCCCAGACCTTCAAATGTCATGATCCTTCTCCATATCAAAATCTCATAGCAGGGAGACAAAGATGAGGTGTTAGTCATTTTTATTGCTTTTGTCATCATAGCCTCATTGCTTTTCATTTTCATACTTTACCTTACATAGCACACAAGGTCCATGAGCTGACTCCCTTGGAGCTATCCTGAATGTGATCATCTTATTTAGTTAACAGCTCTCTTTCACAGATTTCAACATCCTATCTCTTGTTCATCTCATTGATCATCATGGTCTTGAGCCTTCTGGCACTCCTCCAGTCACATTTCTTTCTAGATCTTTATTATCTGCAAACATGCACTTTAATGTCTAAAACCCTGAGACTTCAGAGAATACATAGCACAGTGTCAATTTCAGTTACCTATTCTCCAGTGAACTCCTGAACTCTCACGTGAACCTTAGCCTAGGTTTTAAGGAGAAGCCAAACTGCACAGTTACTGAATTGCTGCATAAAATAACTATGTTAACGGCTGAAGAGCTGTTAGACTACACCCTCCTGATAGACCACCCAAGGTGAGCTAAAAATGCAGCCACATTAGAGCTAACGCAGGGAAAATAAAGGCATGTCACACATATGATCAGTCTTACTGACTGCCATATATCTGTGGAATCTATACTTAAGACTAATGATTTGTGTGGAAAAAAGTAAGTGATGCACAGAAGACAACCACAACTAAACAAAAATGCATGCCCTGGTGATTGCAATCTGAAGGAAGAGAAGAATGTGCTGAAGCCGTTTTTAAAGCAAAACTCTTCATCAAGCTGTAAAACACAAAGAATTAAATCCCAAAACCATGTAAAATGCTATCTGTATAAAATAGTATGAATAGCAATGTTAGTAGGACGTTAATTCCTCCGTGGTTGAAGAGTAGAAAACCGAGAAGCTGATCTTTCTTAGTAGTTATAACTAACACTAATCTGAAAGAGCTCCTGAGTGCAATAATCAGACCAGTCTTCACCGCTTGAACTGAAATAACCTTTTAACCTGCAAGAAAACTGTAGGCAGGTGATTTCAAAGAAATAATTTCTAATGTTCTTTCTATAATTTTACTTTTCTGCACATCTCAGTAAAAAATAAACATTATATATATATATATAACAAAAATTACAATAAGTTTTAAGAACGGTAGTGGGCTGTGAAAAGAAAGAAGTGCATGAAGTATTTAGTTTTCCATACACTGCAGAGATTTATTTTAATCCTTTTAATCCTTATTCACTTTCACTACTCCTGAGATAATTCTTTGTGCTCTCCCCTGTGGAACACAAACCATTCTCCAAGGACAGGTCAGCTACCTCAAAACTCCTTCCACTTATTTCTTCAAGGAGCCCAACATGAGTAATTACAGAAATTTCAACAAGCAAGCCTCTCTTATCTCCTACTGGTCATGTCTTTTAAAGGTACTATTATCCCCTAATGACCTGTAAAATCTCAGAAAGAAAGGCAACACATAAAAGTCCAGCTGTTTTCTTTCTCTGCTTAGCTTCAGCATGATGGAAATCAGGAACCCCTGACTGTGTCATGGCCCTGTGTCAACTCTTCTGCTGCTGCTGTCACCCATGGTAGCTCTCTTTTCATGACAGGTTCCTCCTCATTAGCTTTTGCTTTCCTACTGCTGGTGAAATTCACACGCTCATTCTGTTGTACAGCTGCATTTCAGGATGTCACTTACCTAAGACTGAGGACCTCATCCAAAGTCCAGTGAATATTCCCAAAACTTCAGGATTATTTGGATCTGATCTGTGATCTGAAAAATAAAAAAGAATTTGGTTGACTGGTATTTTATGTTGCCTGATCTTACCATATTCAACACAATTTTGACACTCCTTTCAAACAGCAAAAGAAATTCACACCGACATGAACCTTTTTCCCATGTGACACATTCAGAAAAAAATGAATTCCCTGCAATAGAAAAAACACAGCATAAATTTCACTGTAGGAGTACTGTGAGGGACGAGTAAGTGTAATGGACTACACTAAGTCCTGTGGGAAGTGCTAAATCACTATCTGGTTAGAATGTTTCCCTAAAAAAAAACCCAAGTCCTACTCATTCAGTCTCTAAGTAACAAAAGATAAACATGAAATAAGAAATTTCATAAAGAAATCTTGAAATAGACATCCAATAATAGTTGAAATATTTTGTTGACATTCACAAACAGCTATTTATTCTAACATTTGCACACATAGCTACAAAAGCTTGAGTCCTTTCAACCACATCTTTTCTTTTTCTTAAGTACTCAGCTTCTATAGCTTCTTACGGAGTTCAGTGGGAGCCAGATGCACTCGTAATCATTAAAACCAGAACATTTTCACATTAGCTACAAAGACACATATTTCCAAGTTGATTATTGGAGTCACAAAGTGAAATGTTGATCTCACTGAAGTAATGAAGTTTTAGAAAACCCAGCAGTTTATTTGAACAAAATTTGAACAAGTTCCTTTACTACATGATTTTAAAATTACTATATATGTAGAACCAAAAGATGGCTCCCACAGAAATGTCTACTACCTTGGACTGCTTTTAGACAATATAATACATGAGTATTTTCTGACAGCAAAAATTGCCATTTTGTCTCAGGATAAAGTTTAGTCAGCAAAAAGATCTGACCACCCTTGTTGGGTTGACTGTGGCTAAGGGCCAGACGCCCACCCAATCGCTCTCACCCCCTCCTCCTCAACAGGAGAGGGGACAGGAAGAAAGATGGAAAAACTCGTGGCTCAAGATACAGACACGGAGATCCCTTACCAATTACTACCACAGGCAAAACAGGCTTGACTTGGGGAAAATT
>NW_009214566.1:0-15600 GCF_000690835.1 Fulmarus glacialis
CACTCCCGGGCTGGCCTCAGCCCGCCGCTGCCCCTCGTAACGCTGCGATCCGCCGCCGGCACTTCCGCCAAGGTAGGTGGGGAGGGAAGGAAGACCCCGTGAGGTACTGCGCTGTGTGAGAGGGCAGCGCGGCCTCAGGGCCCGCCTCTGGAGGGAGATGCCTTGGTGAGGAGCGGATCGTAGCTTTGATTAAAGCACAAGTTGTCCTGGCCTGGGCGTGTTTTCCAGCTTTTGGGGGTGGTTTCAAGATTAGGGGTTCAGCTGGCCTGCACCGCCCCAGTGGGGGGTTGCCTGGGGGCTGCAGAGTTTGAGCACTTCAGGTGAGTCATGAAGAATGAAAAAAGGGGCTTTCAGTAATTCACGCAGACACAGGGAAGCCCGGGTGTTTCTGGTGGCGGTGGCTGAAAGGGTTTTCTAAAAGTGCCGTGGTTTTCAGCACCTGAAATGGCAGCGGGTGGCATGCTGGCGGCATGCCTGCAGAGGGGTCCCCCGCTTGACTCTGCGCCTTTTCGTTAGCTAAGAGAGAAAATACGAACGTGCACCCGGTTAATTATGTGTTTCACCGTGCTTTCAACATTCGGTTCATTTTTTGGAGATAGGAAGAAAGAATTTGTACCATTCATTGTTTCCGTTTTAAATTTGAATTGGCTCCGGGAGAAAAGCAGATGAAGGCCTTACACATAAGTGTTTTTTACACTGCAGTAGATTATTAAATCATGTTTATGTTGGGTTTCCGTAGGAGATAGGGACCTGCTTTACACTTGCTTGTGCCAAGATTGTGAATGTGAGCTTTCCATACCAAGCCTTATTTACAGTTTAATTTCTACAGCTTAATTTTCAGGTTAATTTTTGTAGCCTCATTACAAAGCATAACGTGATGTTTCAGATTTGTTTTCATGCCTTAGTTCGTCCAGAAGCTGAATCTTTGTCTAAACGATGGGAATAAAATTGGTTCTCTAGCAGAAATATTGTAGCAGAATTATATGGAAAATAGGAAGTTTTCTTTGCTAAGTTGTACGTTATTCACGTTATTTGTACTGGGTAGTCCAAATAATACCTGTTGAAGTGGTACTTTTTTTAACATCTTGCCTCAATACCATTCAGAAATTACCGGGTATGTGAGCCTGAGAGCATGAGTGAATTGAAATGTACTTGGATGATGAAAACAAGCTAATTTTTCAGTCCTTATGATCCACCTTGCAAGCATGGCTATAAGACCCAGAGTTCCTCTGAGGCTTATTTATCTCTGTAGGTTGTCAGCTTCTGCTTTCATGGCAGCTATCTGAAGAAAATCTTCATGTTTGGCTCCTTAAATAGACAATGATCATCTTTGTCTGGATGAAAAATTCACTATAAGCTATTAAATCTTAAAATGCTATTCAAACCACACTTGGCTTTTAAGAAAATCATACTGTTGAATAAATGAGTATTCTTGACTAAGCATATGATGTTGATTGAATTGTTAGGACAGCTTTTGGCAGAAGGTATTATGAGACTGTTTTGTTCAGTTTATTCGACTAGTTCCATTCAATAACTCAGTATTTAAATTTCACAGACTAGGAGTTAAAACAGCATTCTTCCCTCCTCTCCTCCCGCCCCCTCTTTCCTATAATAAAACTGAGTAAGAAAATGAGTTTTGACACATGGTGAAGTAGCAGCCATGTAGTACAGCCATGTGTGGAATCTAATTACTTCCAGTGGCTGAAAGTAATTAGATTATCTAACTATGAATCCATTCTTTTGCTTAATGAACTTGCTTCAAAAATATATATTTGAACATTTTTTCCTCATTTACTCTCTAGTATTAAAACTGCTTGGTTTAAGCAATAAAAGATTTCTTTTTCTACTGGGCATTTTTCTTTCTTAGACAAGTTTCAGTTTCTATTCAAATACTGCTTTGGCTCATGAGCCAAAAAAAAAAAAAAAATCTAACATTATCTGTTATGTTTGAAAATTTTAAAAATACGAGAATCAGAATAAGTTGAGCTACACAATTCCCTAAATGTTTATGGATCAGCATGATTTGCTGTCAAAATGAAATACAAAGTAACACAACTTATGATTAAAAAGAGAAAAACAGCAGCAACATAGTGGTTTTTTGGGTTTTGGGGGAGTGGTGTGGTTGGTATGGTTGAACTCACTGATTAAAGTAAGTTCATCCTACCATGAGTGTTGTAAGAGGGGCCTGTCTTGTATCCTAATTTACAACCTTGCCAAGTCCAAGGATTAATCAAAAGTATTTTTCTTCTAATTTGTGTGCCTTGAAACCGATCTACAGTGGGATGAAGTGGTGCCAGGCACTCAGCAGCTGTACCTATCCTGTGTCCAGTGGCCTTTAGTCTGGCTGTCATATTGTCATGACTGCTGCTGAATTCAGCTGAAAAGAAAGGACTCTTCTAATCTTTCCTGACAACCACTCACTAATTAGAGAAAAATCTTGAAGTCTTTGTGGAAACATTTTCTTTCTTGAGTTAGTGTTTCTTCTATGGCAAGTATGAGGAGGTATCCAAGGGCTGTCTTATCACTAGCAGTGTATATGCCCTTCTTTGCCTGCATTGCACTATCAAATTGCTTTGGGGTATATTTTAGTATGAAGTTCTGCACTTTAAATTTACCCAGATAAAAAGCTGTCAATAAATTTTACTATGACAAACATTTTCAGTGAAGTTAGGCTATTTACACCAGCACTGGCATGTCTGTGTAGCTATTGTCTACACCATGGCAACAATATTGCTCGTTGCTGTCAACAGTAGCAGTTCTCCGGTTCTTCCTTTTTTCAGCTGATCTATGGAGGGTGATATATGGCAACTTAAATGTTGGACCTCTTCTATCAGTAGGTTGTTAGTAAGGCATCATCAGCCTGGTATCATGTAGGCTTCCAGTGCCATCAGCTGCTTAGCCCTGGAACAAAAAGCTACGTTACAAGAATTAACTGTATAAAGCTGAGCAGTGGGTATAAGCAAAGATCTCTTTGGCACCTCAGTCTCATCTCTCAAGCGACTGTGTGGGTGTGCCTTGGCACACATTTGGATCAAATGGAAGACTGGGACTATAATAACTATTTTTAATTATGAAACTTGCGTTGTGTAAGAACTTGCACCAAGCTCAGTGCATCCCTTTGGTATGAATTGATATGAGTAGCTGGGAAAAGGGAGCTTGCATGGGCTTTGCCACAGGCATCTGCTATACTGATGTGAAAGAGCAAAAGTGTGTTACTGTCTTTCCTAAAGCATTCTGAACAGCACCGTATGCAAGCCACTTCGTTCATTATTTCAAATTGGTTCAACTGACTAGAATATGATATTGTGCTTAATGCTAATAAATACTTTTAATTGTTTTCTTTTTAGGATGCAGGTATATCCCCTGAAAAAGCAGCCACAGATCCCAGTGGTGAAAACAAGAAACTCAACAAATCCCAGCAACTGAAACAAGTTTTTAAAGAATATGGTGCTGTAGGGGTTTCATTCCATGTTGGAATTTCATTAGTATCTCTAGGAATCTTCTACCTGGCTGTGTCAAGGTGAGGTTTGTACAGTTGTCTGTGGCGTCTAGGTAATGGTTTAGCCAAGAAAAATATCTTAGCTTTGTGCTTAATTCTGGAAGGAGACATTTACTCTATGCCTGTTTGATCTACACACAGTAATTTTCTGAATTTTGAGTATAGATGGATCCATAAATGGATCTAATCTCCCATCAGGCATGAGACAAGATAGATGTACATCGTCTTTTTGCATAAGTTCACGGTCCATGGTGGGCAGGTGAAAACAGCAGAGTAGAGACTGCACTAGAGTAACTAGCCAGATGAGAGAATTTATTTTTGTTCTGCGGAGATATCTTTTGTTCTCAAACAGTAATATGGTCTCTACAGATAGAGCTATACAAAAGTGCTGGAGCTTAGAGATAAATGTATTTTTCTGGGTATCGGGCTCAGTTTCTGCAGTTGAAACTGCAGAAGGCAACGGCCACTAAAACAGGATTAGATTAAAAAACAAAATACTAGATAATCATATAGGAGTCAGGTGGGAAATTGTGTATGTGGCTTCTGGTGAGAATGCATCAGTTATAGGTATGTCTGTTGAGTATGAGGTATTTCAACTGAGGAAATAGGGAAACGCATTGTTTCTCAAAACATTCCCTGCCACTTAACTCTTGACTTCAATGGGAATATGTGAATATCTGATTTCTCTCGTTTACTACATCATGGCACAGAGTGACAATGAAAATTTTTTCCTTCAGGTATGATTTAACTCCCAGTTACAAGATACTATATTGGCAAGTGAAGGGGGAGAAGTTACAGTAACAACTTCTTTTGGAAAATTACTCCAAACATAGGAATCTTGATGAAAGCTGCTATGTCTATAGAGAATTAAAATATTAATGGATTTGGTGGATAATGCTAGATTTTAGATAAGATACTTGTCATTTTAACAGCTTTGTACTCCTCTATTGGAACACTAAGCCTAACAAAAGGTACCTTATTCGGTTTGGGTTGATCTATATTTGTGTGATAAATTTCATCAAGACACAGAACAGACTTTATTGTAAATTTGGGCAAGATGAATTTCCAACTTTTTTTAAAATTCAGAAGTAGATTATTTTATCAGAAGGTTGAGCGTGCGGCTGAGTATTCTCCATGCACATGCTGCAGCTATACAGTTGTAAAAATAAGAACATACTTGACTTCACAGGGAACTTGTCAATTTAAGAAAAAAAATGTGCATTTGAAAATATTGCATGTGTTGTTGCTAGAGAAGTAACTTGAGCTGTTACTGCTGAAATAATTGGTTTTATTATTTAACAACATCTAGGTTAAACATAAATTCCAGAGTTGGAAGTATGCCGTGTTAAATTCCCTGAAAAAGTAGCACTTTTAATTTATATTCTTTAGCATGCAACCTTAAAATAAACTAAAAAATCTTGTTTTCTTTTTCCCCAGTGGTGTGGATATGACTGCAGTTCTCTTCAAACTTGGTTTCAGTGAATCATCGTTGCAATCTAAAATGGCTGCTGGTACAAGCACATTTGTATTGGCATATGCTATTCATAAATTGTTTGCTCCAGTAAGAATCAGCATTACTATAGTTTCTGTGCCATTTATTGTCCGATACTGCCGGAAGATTGGTTTTTTCAAACCTCCTGCCCCAAATCCATGATTATTTCTTACTGGTTTTTACTCTGTTCTTTAAATGCTCTCTATCCATGTAGCTTTTCAGATTGCTAAATTTCTTTAGAAGACTTATTTGGATTTATGTTAATGCTGACCTCCTCTTGCATTTCTTACTTGTTCTTTCAGGTAAATGTTACACTGTGAAAAGTGCTGTCCTTATTTTCTTTCCCTTTTGCCACCTCTTCTTTAGAAAAACCTGTTAAAGTGGTATCTGGTTTCCACTACAAGTGGCAATATAAATGCTTGACAATGAGCAGTCTCTTTAGAACATACAGTTCTGGGTCTTTATAATCTAGCTTTTTGGGCCTTTATTTTTTTCTTGTCAAAAAAGAGTGGCAGCATTAGTTTATTACTGTGTAGTTGGGAAACAGAGTAAGAGTCTCTTCCTAATAGTCTGTGGAATAAACAATATCTTGCTGTATGAATAGTACTTTTGGTAAGTGTACATATTGGAATCTAAGGTGGTAGATGGGTGTTTCTTTTGTTAGAAAAGGCATATATTATGACCCCAATCTTGCAATACAACACACATGCTGAACTAACTTAAGCGGGAGTGCCCGTATGCTTAATTATTGCACAGTGATAATTGTTTTAGCTAGAATAGGTGATGCACTGTTCTGAACTACAGGTCCTTTGTGGTGCTTCCATGTTTCAAGATTTTATTGTTTGAAAATGTGCTTTATTTGTAGGCTAGGAACGGGCCTTACTAAAGTCCTTTTTTTTTTAAATTTTTTTTTTAATGCCTATAGACTCAGAAGGAATCCTGAGTCTGCTGAAACCAGTGTAAAAAGAATTACCTCCTATGTGAATATGTTCCAAAGATCATCAAGTCAGAGACAAGGTATCTGTGGGTTTTTAATTATTGAGATCTGGCTTTGTGCTGGAGACACATCTTTATTTGAAAACTAACCCTAGCAGCTTTCTGCTCCTGTGGATGAAACTCAGATCTGCACCTGAAGTCCAGACATTACAATTCATAGCTTCTCAAGAGCAATTCCTGTGCTTTTGTCTGACAGACTGTTGAATGTACCAATTAGAGGTGCTTTTCGTTTCCTTATTTGGACACTTCCTATTAGAATGTGGTTGCACATACCACCTTCCAGTTAACGTAAAGACTAGGTCCCAAAACTAGCTAGTCAACGTAACGCTCTGTGGTAAACCTGGGTTTCAGATTTAGGACTGTGCTTCTGTGAGATAGCTCGAGCCAGATCTATCAGTCTTTTGGACCTATTCCTCCTTTCAGGTCTGCTTTTTTTACATTGTCTTTCTCTGTCTTTGTGCTTACACTTACCCCAAGGTGGCTCTGACACAGATCTGTTCATATAGGAATCTGATTAAAGTAAAATAGCAGGAAATTATCCTGGTGATCAGAGTAATTTTTTTTTTTTTTTTTTTTTGCTGAAGTATAGTGAATTGAGAGGAAGGTTAGGATGAGTCTTGGCTGAGGGAGGGAAGGAGGAGCAAGTAATTTCTTTTTGTTATGAGCAACCTATTAACTCCATTCAGCCATAACATTAGATTGCACCCTAAGTCCTTTCCTACTCAGAAAGTCCAACCCATAGGGTGGTCAGATGCTCTGAGGATCCTCAGGCTCACAAGTGAGCAAGCAGAGTTTGTGCTCTAGGAAGATGAATTACAGCCACATATATCTTTGTACCTCTGTATTATTGCTATCCCTTGGTTCATCAGAGGTTTTCTCTAAGACAGGGAAAACTGGAAGAGATGTAGTTTACTTCCTCTGCCCTGTGGAAGCAAGCTGATACTAGATACTGCCACCTCAAAACAAAGAACCCCTTGACAAGGGCTTGGTCTCAGTGGGGGCTGTGCTGTTAGCCCAAACTGGGGTTTAGTGTCTTAAGACAGGAACAGTTGCAGCAGTGAGCAGGTACACATGCTAGAGGCTTGTTGTAATACAAACATAGCCATACATGGCATATATGTAAAGATGCATTAAGCAGTTAAACACTGCTCAAAATACCAGCCTTAGGAACAGGACATACTCAGAATCAGCCTTGTGGTGTCGGATGCTTCCATGGGAGCTGTAAGGTGTGTCACTGACAGAGCTTATGTCATGCACAGCTGCTTGGCTTGCTTGTTAAATGTGGAGCCAATGCTCTGCTGCTTCATGTACCCATGTGTGCAGGAGAAAGGGCTGTCAAGTTCATTTTGACTAGCTGCTTATTCAAAAAAAACAAAAGGACTGGATTTTTCCTGTTTTGTGCCTGCTTTGCAGTGTGGCTGCTGAAGGTGGCAGCTTGTCCAGGATACTAGCTTCAGCTTGCTGCTATCTGAGCCAGCTCTACTTAGAGCATAAGTTTCAAATCAGTTTGTCCCTCAAGGAAGCTCTACCTTTACCCTTGACTAATCTGTGTGATTATTATACCTGTTATGGGGATGGAAACTTATTGTTGAGTATTTGATAGTGCAGTTTTTACATATCTATACAGCAGTTGAAGGGTTACCATGGTATGACAACATGCAACCAACACTACTATAGCTTTCTATGACCTACTACATTCTAAAACAGCTAAAGCCTTTTAAATTTCAAGTGGGTAGTCAGTCTTCCTTAAAAGAGTAAGTTTTACTTGGGCTTATTTTCTTTCCTGTTCACAAAAGTCTTTGTGTTGTTTTTTGTCTTACATGCCCTCTCTCTTTGTATCAGTTTAGGGCAGTGTTCTGTTACCAAGGATAACAAAGGAATTCCAGAATAATCACAAGGCATCCTTGTTTTTTTCATTTAATCATGTCATTTGTGATAAGTATGTTTTGTCCTAAGTTGATAGAAAAGGAATATTCAATCTTTTTCAAAAAAACCTTTCTGTAAAGCAGGAATCACTTAAAGCAAATACACTTAAGTTATTAAAAGTCACCAGCACTAATGAGAGATTTTCTTGCAGTAAAGAAACAGCTTCATTTAAATTATGACCAGAATTTAGATTACTTATTAAGAAAAATATGGTTGTATAAACTACTGGCAATTTGTTTAGATGAAGTTTTTTGCAAAGTGTATTTTAAATTAATTTGAGAATATATTTTGAATTCTAGAATCCTTGCTTGTAAAAGGATCATTTTTTAAAATGGTTTGTAAAATAGTGAAGATGACCTTAAAGTCTTATAATGCAATTACAATAAATGTCTTCCTCTTGGTTTGCTTGAAGTGTCTTACTGGAAAATAGTTGGTTTGTATGTTTTCTTGGCAAGCGATGAGTGGCCTGACCCTTGCTACATTTTAGGGAATAATGTCTTACAACATCAGATGTTAATATTTGTTCCTGTTACATATCCTGTTTAATAGCAATACTTTCTATACCTTTCTCCCCAAAGTGCTTTCAGACCCTGTTGTCTTTGGATAACAGCATTAAAAAAAAAAGGAAGAAGCAGGCCTAGGTTTCAATAGTTGTGGAAAACCCACAAAGTAAGTAGCAACACATACTTACCTTTTAATCCTGTGTTGTGACTGTAGAATAGTAAGTGACCACATCTACTTTGTACTAGCACTTTGAGCAAGAACTTTATATCAGCTTCAATTTTGACACAGGTGGGCAGTAAACTTATTCTGTGATCATAGATGAGGAGTCAAGCTGTACTGATGGTAAAGACAAGTGGTTGAGAGACAGCCCGTGGAAGTGAAAAATGCTGTAAGAAACCTTACTATGCTGGTGGCAGTATATAACAAGTCTTTATTTTAAAAGTTGAGTGCTCACATTTAAGACAAAATAGAGACAAAAATAATGCACACATCATTTTTAGGACACTCGGAGAAATGCATTCACCTCACTCAGTTTCAGATTACACCACAGTTATGATACCCTTAGCAGCCCAATAAGTTAGGAGGCAGGTATCTCTGGGATATTGCACTGTTCAATAAGCTAGAACAACAATTCCTCTTGTTGGAACAATGAACCATTGCCAGGACAGACCACATCATAAGAGCCTTGAACAGCTTAATACTTTCATCAGCAAACCTGGCCCATAGGTAACTGGATTTCAAGTATATTAAGTATTCCACAGCTCCAGCTAAAAGTCAAATAATTTTACATTGCAATTAGAGTTTAAGATGGCCAACCCAAAGATTTGCATTCCAATTGCCATTGGATTCCAAGACCTGCTTTTCCTATTGTAAGCATTACAGTAGTCACAGTACAAGACTCCTCTTGTTGATCCCATGAGGTTACCCCTGCTAACACTATGTTCTGGATGGGGCAGCAACATCACTCTTTCTGCTGTTGGGCATCTTTGTAGAGTTTGCTGTAATCCAGGGATGAAGAAGTACATCCTTCAGGGGCAGTCGATGGAATGGGTTATGTTTCAGAAGCTTTGAAATTAAATCCCTCGCACCTTCTGTTACCAATGGAGGAAACTTGAATTCCACCTAAGGCAAAGAAAGGACACTAAAGATGATGCAAAAGTTCTTTGGCAATAACCAAACTACAGAGACAAAGGGCTCTACCCTCCAAGGCACATCTAGAAAGGAAAGCTGTGTCAGCTTTGTGGGCTATGCACCTTATGCCTATTGGGATGAGATTAAGTAATTTTATCATGATCCTGATGAAAACAAGGTTATCGCTACTTGTAGAGGTTAAGCTAGTGTATTTTTCAGTGTACTTCAAACAAGATTAGTTTGCTGGAACCTTTCCAGGGTGTGCAACAGGAAAAGTTAAGCTTATGTATTTTTAGTAACACCTTGAATGTTAAATATTCATTTTATAAAATTAGAAAAGGAAAGATGTGGAGAAGATTAGTTGCTTTATGAAAGAGGTAGAAGTTCAGAAGCAGGTAGAAACAGGGTAGAGCCTAAAAAGTAAGGCAAGGTATCTTAAAGTCTCTTATAGTCATTCTACTAAATGACTGAAGACAGCTTTAGGGATCTAGTTTTATGCATATCATTATGTCTTGCTACAGTTCTAGTTATAATACATGCCCTTCAAGATGACCATTTGTTAAGCTTCAATAAGACAATAGAACTGAAAGGCAGCACAATTCAGCTAGTCCAAATAAGTGTTGGCACATACCCTGGAAATAGCTCTGTAGGTTTCCTGGTATGTTTCTGCTTCAAAAGGTGGTTTCCCTACCAGGAATTCATAGCATAGAACTCCCAGGCTCCAAATATCCACCTTCTCATCATGTGTTCTTCCTTCAATCATTTCAGGAGGCAGGTAGTCAAGTGTCCCACAGAGAGTTGTTCTCCTGAAGAAAAGTTTAAGTTAATTATTTACTGATTATGGCAATTATAAGATCCATTTCAAGAGCTAGATAGAAGATAATTGTGGCAATCATCTGTACCTCAGTGCAGTCTACCCTGGATAGACTCAGCACCACCAGAATACCTGGTAAAGAAGTTCCAGCAGTAAGTTTTCTACTTTGGCTTTAAAGCATCTCAGTCACTGCATTCAGTCTTACCCTTCCTTTTTTCATCCCACTTGCTAGATCAAATATAGCCTTCCTTTGTCAGGTGCAATTCAAACTAATTAAGGAAACATCTTAAGTATATTGCTAGTGTGATGTTTGAATACAAGTGCTGCTCTGTCATCTCAGGGACCACTGTAACCCTACAACAGTACACCAACCTTCTTCACTTGTTTCAGGTTCAGCAAGTTTTGAACTATACAAGTTGAAAAAACAGGATCATAAGACTCCTTCTCTGCTACACCAGTTGACTGTTAAGACCTTTGCTCCAGTGGCCCAGTTCTTAAAAGGACTTTTTCCCAGTATTTTAGGAAGTTCACATTTACCTCCATTCCACAACTGTAAGTGTGACAAGAAAGCTAACACTTTCACTACGGGAGTATTTCCCTGCATAAGATACATATTGCGTTCTCACCTAGACGATGGAGCATGCACAGACCATCCAAAGTCAGCAATTTTTAATTCTCCATTTGAGCCAAGCAGCAAGTTTTCTGGCTTGATGTCTCTGTGAATCACACTCTTTGAATGACAGTATGATAGGGCATCTGCTAGTTCTGTGATGTACTGTATTCAGAAAGAGAACAAATCTTTAAAGTATAAAGACATCATCACTCTAGCTTATCTGGCTACAGTATAGCCTTTTCTAGGCATAATTAGTAGTTTAAGTTAGAGCAATTATCCCTTGAACCCTTGAAGTCTGGCAATACAGGCTCTGCCTGAAGTGACCAAGCACTTGCAATATTAAGCAATGCAGAACATTGTTATATTAGTGCTGTGCAAGTCTTCCCAACTTATTCCTTGTTACAAGTGCACAAGCAAACTAGCATCTGAGGAATCTCAGTTTCACACAACAGAATGCAGAACTTTATCTGAAGATCTAGCTTTATGCTGCAGATATTCCAGATATGAAGACCGAGTAATGTATAAGAAGCTAGAACAACCTACAGTAGCAGTTCTTTGCTCATCAAACTTGGTAAGCTTCTGAAGTTCTTTGTAGACTTCTCCACGAGGTGCATACTCCAGAATAAGGTAGACTCTTGTAACATCATGGAAGTAGCCATATAATCTGAGAATGTTGGGGTGCCTGCAAAAAGGTTTAAATATTCTTCTGAACAAGGTATTTGTCCATATAACTTTAATTTCCCTTTCCTGCCTCCCCCCCTTTCAAGGCAAGCCTAGGAACTTCAACATCTTGTAAGCATTCCTTCAGCTCACAACATATCCATTAAGAGAGCTTCATAGCAGATAGATGGTATTTATCAAAGCAGCAGTTTAGACTCCCTACTAGCAAGCAGCTAGCCAAGAGTTTCACTAATTCATATCTTCTTGAACATACCTTTCTACAGCAACTGGAAGAGTAGATTACCATTGAAGGTGCCAATTCCTATGGGTTTTGGAATTTAAGCTGAAACACTTCAAACACTTTCTGTGAAACAACTAATTTCTTCAACAAGTTGGGCTTATTTTCCAGGAAATACCAGAAACAAGCTCTGACTCTTGAGAAATTGCAGTTACCCACATAAATTCAAGCAACAGACAGGGGAGGGGGGGTTGTAGTAGAAAGATTTGTTACCAGAGGTAACTTCACTGCAAGCTAGACAAAGGTAAATCTTGGTGCAGAAAGGCAAGAATCCTAACTAGTAATTGCAAGGTGTCACATGTTTAAAAAGAAACTTCTCTTTTCTTCAACAGAGTATGTTATCATGAACAAGGTCACTTTGTTTATTTGAACTCAAACGAAGCAAAGAGGGTAACCGGTCACTAAACTTTACCTAAGATGAGACTGTATTTCAACTTCTCTTCGTAGTTGATGTTCTACACCGGCTTCCTCAAGTTGTGTTTTAAAGAGCACTTTCAGTGCAAGAATAAATTTACTCTGCTTTTCACGTGCCAGGTACACATTTCCAAATTTTCCTTTCCCCAGAGGACGACCAATTTCAAAATCATCAAGAGACCATTGCCTTCTGCAAGAGGAAAGATAGTTATAAAAGCTAGATACTTGTGTGGGATTTGACTCCTAGTTTTACAACCGATAATTCCTGTTCAATAGGCACTTAGTGATCTAAGCTAGATTTTAGTCTTTAAGAGAACACCACCAAGAGGATAAAGTACACATTGAGACTTTTCAAAAGAAAGTTCTGAAAGTCTCTTCCTTCCTAAAACTTACACACAGAGATACTAACATCAACCACACTACTACAAAGTCAAAACTGTGTATACCAAGCCAGGCTCATTTCAATACACTTAATACAGATGTACCTACTAGTGCCTGTCAGAACAGCACTGTTTAAGGTAGCCATACTACAAATCTAACTTCATCCTTAGACTCCAGCCTCTCACACATATGAAGGCGGCTTTGTTTTCAAGTGTACATCTTGTGATTGGAGCAATGGCTATCAGTGTTCTCTCATGGGAAGACCTATTACTCATTTAGCCAGAAGTTTTCTTTAGATTACAGGAAGTCCTTGTTCCTGAGAATTATCAGGTCAAAGTAAACTTTCCTAGAGTTTCATATGTTGTCCCTGTGAAGTGTAGGACCACTGGTCTCCACAACCAAGAGGCTCAAGTAGCCTTCATTTTAGCTGAAACATGAAGTCCTAGAAGTTAAAAACAAGCGTAATCCAACAGGACTCAGTTAGCTACAACAATTTACACATGAAACTTACTTTTTAGTCTCTTCACTTTTCTTTTTAGCAGTCTCTTCGTTTTTCTGTTTAGAGGTGCTTTCTGCTTCAGAATTTTTTGCTACGTATAGAGAAGTAGATCAACTTTATGAACCAGACCCATGAACACAATACAAAAATTCACATCGGAGCAAATCTAACTTCTGTGCAGTATCTGCAACAGTTCTTAGAACACATTCAATGACATTTTAAACAACCTAGTGTAGCTTACTATTGGCAAAGCAGCATAGCAGTTATCAGTGCTATCAAAATGTAATTTTAAAAGCTTTCTTAAAATAAAAAAATTAAGCTTCCCCCGAAAAAACACAGTATTCTTGTGTATAAGAGATTGACATGAATACTGGAGAAACTGTGATGTACAAGTGCCAATTACATTCATTCACAGCTGACTAGTGAGCATCTGGAAATTTTTCAACACCCATATTGGCTCTAAATGAGTAATCCTGGCAACAAGGATAGTGCAGTAACATCTAAGCTGCAGTGTGTGCTGCTGTTCTGTTTCTGGGCACAACTAAGTACTTCTCCACAGGACTGTCTCACATCATCAACATCAGCTTTAGGTTTTCTGCACTGCACTCTGCTTCACAGAATAGGAGCATCCCAAGTGTCACAACTGTGTAAATACATGTACATCATCTTCAGAATTACCAGGTATTGGAGCCTGTTGATGTTTTTCATTGCTCTTGCTTGGAACCTGAGGCCTAGCAGTTGGTTGGACCAGAAACTTTGGTCGGGGCTGCTGCGTTATCTGGTTATTAGACAGTTTTTGGTTTGACAGTACAGATTTTTGTGATTGTACAGGAACTCGCTGGGCAAAGTTTGAAGGACACAGAACACGTTGTGCTTGAACTCCACTGTTCAGTAACCGGCTCTGGGAAGAATGCTGAGACACAGGGACACGTTTCGGGCCATCCCCAATGGGATTAGTAGTCTTCAAAAAGAAAAATTGTATATTAATTGTAGAATAGTATACTATAACCTTTACGGCCGCATTCAGTAGAGCAGAAAAAAACACGAAGTACATTAAGAGGAGATGTTATGGTATTCTGATCTTATGTTTTAAGAATGAAAACAATTCTTAAATTTCTACATTGTAGAAAACTGCTAACTACGTCTTGTCAACAGCATGCTTCTTTATAGCTAGCAGAAGAACTTTTCCACACACATCTATAGAATATCAGCCACAGGTGTTAAGACAGCAGACCCTTACTATGAAAACATACACTACTTTGCATCATTGCTCCCTTTAGTGCTCTTCATCTTGATATACCTTGCACTGCAACGGGAGTTCAGCAGAACAATGCAAGTTTATTTAGTAAGGTTCAGCTATCTGCTTTTAATCTTTTGCTTCCAGTAAGGGAAGATAGTTTAGGCTGATATTTAAGAAATTAGTTGTTTTATGATAGTCTGCCTACAATTAAGTTCAAATGCTAATGATTAGCTTCTCACCTTTTTTTTTTGCCCTCTAATGATACCTATGCAACAATTCTTTCTTCCCCTAGATATTATTTAGTCTTGTGGTTCAGTTCACTGAAAATAATGTACCAACAGCTTGATTAAATAGAAGTTTTGCTTATGCTATTCTGAAACCTTACCAAGACCTCTTTGTTTTTAAGTTAAAATAATGAGAAAGTGTCTGTGTTTCTATATACAAAAATATGTAATCAGGGTGATCTTGAGTACTCCTGCACAGGCATGAGAATAGTGACGTTAACACAATGCTTGCTTTTGGAAACCATATCTGGAATAAGTTGCCTACACATGTTTGCTCTCTCTTTAAGTGATCTTAGATTACACTTAAAATATTAGGAGGATTTTCCAATTCAAGTATGAAATACCAATATTAGCAATTAAAAGAAATAAGCCTTGGGCACTTGTTCTCTCCAAGAAAAAGCTGCTGAAAGATAAAGTTGGCAATTTTTTCCTGGGCACAGAAAACATTGTTTCCAGACAATTTCTCCCCTTTTTGTTACTTAGTACAGTTAACAGGAATTACCACAGACAGTTTGAAGCCTGTAGCTATTGTGTGATCAGGAGGAATACACCCACCAATCTCATAAGTCACTTACTTTCGTACCACGACTGGGGTATCCAGAATGGTTCTCTTTCGTATTCTTGTCCATAGTGCCTGAGGAGAAGAGCCGCATATAACTTAGCCTACGGAGGAGACGTAGAGAACAGGGGTCACTTTCACAGAAAACACTACGTCTTGGAGCTCTTCTTCAAGACGTGGGTCGCCCCCCCGCCTTCGAACGCCGGGAGGCCCCGAGGCAGGGCCGGGCCTTGCCGCAGCACACCGCCCTACACGCCTGCCCGGCGACCACCAGCCTGCGCCCACAGTCT
>NW_009214567.1:0-26416 GCF_000690835.1 Fulmarus glacialis
GGCCGTGCGGAGCCCTCGGGGCAGCTGGAGCTCCCGCCCGCTGCGGAGGGACCGCCGGGGGGAACCGCGCTCCCAAATCCCGCATCGCCCGAAGCAGCGCAGCAAGGCCGGGGGAGGGGGGCGGCGATTACCTACACCATTGGGCTTTTCGGCTGACAAAGAAACCGTGCAGGTAACAGGTTAATTAAAAAACCTGCCCTTTTCATTAAAATTGAAATGTGGTTACTTGCATGCCAGAGCCTTGGCCAGTTAGCAAAAGGCCAAATATATGAATAAATGCCATGTTTTTGTACAGAAGATGTTAATGTAGCAGATGTGTTTAAGAGATACAGGTACTCCTCCCAAAAATTCTGTTAGCAAAATATTTTTAGCAATATTTTGTAGGGAGTGTTTCTGTGGATAGGCGTTCTCTTCCTTCATATATTAGAAAGTTCAGCTCTCAGAGGTACCACCACCTCTTTATGAAGAAGAAAAAAATGCACATATTTAATAACAGGAATATGATAAAGAACAGAATCCTCACAGTCAGAGAAAAATAAGTATGTGAGGAAGCTCAGTCTTTATAAAATTCACTGGCCCTTTCAGAATACATGCTTACTAGTAGTTTGTTTCTATGACACATTTTCAGACTGATTAGTTTTCGCTACTACCCTTTTACTTGACAGAATGCCTTTTTTTTTTTTTTTAAAGAATTCAGTTTATTTAAGAGCATCAATTTACTTGGAAGGTCTTCCAGTACAGTGTTATAACAGCACTATCCATTTCAGGTTTGTGGACTGCGATCAATTTTAATTAAAACTTTAATTACATTTTGCTTCTCCATTCAAACAAAGCATGAAGTAGTCTGGGCTAATGCTGCTGTCAAGGAAAAAATAAGGAAAGATGTTCTTAATCTTCATTGTGTATTATTCCTGCCGTTTAATTAAGGACTGAATCCTTATCCTGTTGGGCTCAAAAGGAATTTAGCCACAATTTTTTCTGACATAAAACTGCAATATTTAATCAGTTTTCTACATTGCCCTATCTTGCCCTATACAAATACATACCCATACATAGAATTACACCACTGATTTTCCCCTGGTATTTCGACATGCCTCGTGTTCTGGAACGTCCAGCTATTGACAGCACATCAGCTGTGTCGTCGAGCAACATCTGCTTCAGACTATCACAGCATTACGTAACCTCACAACCGCAGAGCAAATGCCAGAGACGTCCCTGCTGCTGTCAGTCCCGTTTTACAGTTCCCTATGTGCACTCCCCTGGTGTAATATACCAGAAGAGTCATAGCTGATATCGCACTGCAGTACCAACCAGAAGAAAAATTATGCTCTGGCCAGAATGGTAAGGCAAAGTCTAACTGGGATGCAATGGGATGGACAGGGCAGAGCAGAGCGGAACAGAAGGCTGCCGATTTGGCTTGCAGAAATCAGGCTGGCTCTGTAGGACGGAAGCGATGCAATGAAGCTGGCTTTGGAGCTGTTTGGAAGAGGCGCTGCATGCGTCCCAGGGCGCGACATCCTGCTGACTGCAGCGTGTCCGGGGGTGCGCTGGGCATCCCGGCGTGCCTTCCAGCGTGGTCCCTCTCCAGGGCATGGGGAATGGGCTGCAGTACTGCGCTCTGTTTCTTGTCTTCTCAGTGTGTTGGGATAGCCCTCTTGACTTTTCTTTCTGTCTGTACTCTCAGTACAGCTGCAGGCAGGATCTAAAGCTAAGAATACAGATTCCTTTTAACAAACACATGAATATGGTGAACTTTGTTATGGGAGCTTCCAAAATTGTTTACTTTTCAAGCTGTTGTTCTGGTTCTGTTTTTCAGTTTTGAAATTCTAATTTTATGTCTGGCTGCACTGTGCATTCATGTGTTTTTTGTATTGTATCTGTGCCTCACACTCGTACTTTAGGTATTCAGTTCTGTAAATTTTGCAGATTCCTATGGATTTCCGGAAGTTTATGTCACTTGGGCAAATAATGCTGGCTCGTCCTCTAACTGTGAATTAAACAGCAACGTAGGCTAATTGAAATTAGAGTTAGAAAATTTAAAATATGAGAGGCAAATTTGTTTTTAAAGTACTTAGAATTTAAACACATAGCACTTACCATGAGAAACTGTGCTCTTTGTCTGTGGTGTCAAACATTTTCAGCACTGGTCTTCATCCCTTTGTTTTTAATGCATATTGTTTTACCAGTGTGGATTTGTCATTAGAGTGGTCTAAAAAGAAGTTTGTTTCAGAGTGTTTTTGATTGCCAATGGATTCTGCATTTTAATTTTGTCTAACACTAATAGAGAAGAGCAACCATGTGGTTTTCCTGCATTATTCCCCATGCCTAATTTTGACTTGGACTTCACTGTAATGAACCTAGACCATTTCATCTGTCCCCATTTTGTTGTGGGTCCACATGACCTGCATTTGCATACCTTTTGCCATTCTATACATCCTTTGCCTTTCTCTTTCTTCCTTTGGAGTGTAATTTTGTTTCTTCTCTGATCTCCGTGTGCCTTAATTGCATCCTTGGATGCCTTTTCGCTTTACTAATTATCTTCTTCACTGTTTATTTCCCTTAATCCTTGGGAAAGATCACGACTTACTCTATAGCTTCTATACGTGGCATCGCTGAAAGCGTTGCCTGAGACACGAATACAGCACGAGTAGGGAAGGCTATGGGCATATGTAGTGCTGTGAGATGTAAGGATCCAGATGGGCTCCCGTCACAGAGAGGCGCTTTCTTACCTCAGCTCCCACTCTTGTCTTCACTCATAGAAAGAGAGAATCTTATCTTTTGAATTTTATACTATTGCTCTGAGAGTAATAGCTATAATCCTTTTCAAAAATAATGAAACATGATAAGAAGGGTACTAGTTCGTGGAATACAAAATCTCTGGGTAGTGCTTCAAATCCATATTGCTTTTTAAGCTATGATTTAACTTGCTAAGAATATATATGTATTTTTTCAATTTGTGTTTTAAACTTCATGTGGACATTATCCACAGGGTCTCTGCTTTCAGGAGCTTTTCCACATTTAGATATGAATATGACCCAAAGGACAATAATACACATGTAGGAAATTAAGGCAGATTATTAGAGATGCTCTCATAGCTGAAAGTTGTAAAAAGTAAGTAGTTTCAAGGAGGCAGTTGAAAGAGAAGGAAAAGATAGAAATCACTTGATACTCAATTTCACTGATGCTGTTTATAAAAATATCAAGCTGTTTTCCTTTGTGATTACTCCCCTGAGGAGGGAAAGGAACAGCATATGTTTTGTAAGATAACTTGTAAAACCACAGTTAATTGAAATAAACAGTGTTCATTGGGAGTGAGATGACAAATGCATCTTTTGTTGACCTAAACATGATGTATTCTGAAACTCTGATATCGAGGGCAAAGGAAGAAGTATTACAGAGCTTACTGAAGATTTTCTGCCTGGATCAAACCCCATTAAGTCACATTTTCAATCCCAGACTACAAATTTAACAGAACATATTATAGTTTCCCCAATTTCACTGTTTTGAAAGAGCAGGAGTTTGATACATTCTTGAGCTCGTCAACAACTTATGATTTTTGAAGTCATGAGAAGCGATAATATCTTTTAAGATAATTATAATAAAATAATTTCCTGCTAGGAAGATAAAGAATTTTAAAATCACTTTCTTTATCATCATAAAGCTATTTGAGGAAGAATATCTACACAATCAGCATTACAAGAGTCTAAATTGATGTGCAGGAAAAAACCAAGCTCTAATGGTGATTTTTATAGCTTTTAAAAGAATATATATGAGACACTAAACTTTTTGATTAAAATGACCTTTAATCACTTTTGACTTAAAGCTGATTTAATTTTAAATGATTGATGATTTCAGAAAAGCATTATTGTTTTTATGCAGCTCCACTGTATAGTTTACTAAATACTAGAAGGAATCATTTTACCTATTTCTTGTTCACTAAGTTAGACTTTCTCGAAGTTCATTGATGAAAAGACGTAAAAACTGAGATCCATGATGGTAAGACTTATAAATGGCTTGCTTTTTTGGTCCTACCGGGGTATTTTCATACCATAGTTAGGCATAAGAAAATAGTGGAATTTTGTTTAACTCCCGATGAGTTGAATCAACCAGAATAATAACAAAAACCAATGGGATTACCTTGGTTGTTCAAACTTTGATGAAGAATATACTGGCAGCACTGTACAAGTCAAAATGTATACTCAGGAAGAAAACAAGCTGTGATGGTAATTTACAGACCTTTTAGACTAATAAATATAAGGCTCTAAACCTTTTGATGAAAATTATTTTAATTAGTTTTAACTTGTAGCTGAATAGGAAGTTGTGTTCTAGGGACAAAAGCCTTCAGATACATAAATGTTTAACTCTATAAGGGATAATAATGAGAATTTTAGCCAAGTGTCTAGCACAGTGCGTAACATTTGACTCAGTGATACCTCTACCTAGTCTCCTGTTCATGAACCACATATTTTTGGGGAAAAAAAATCAGTCTTGATTTAAAGACCGGTTTTCTACCAGACTTAGTAGAAAACATTTTTACTCAAAGTAGGTATTAAATCATTCGCTATAAGATAGAATTAAATGGCAGCGAGGAGAGCTGGATATTATCCTTTTTGTGGACTGCATTTGAGAATATCTATGTATTTAATTAGGCTTTATTCAGAATGGAGTCCTCTAAAATTAGAACATCTTGTTTATAAAAGCTTTTAGAATACAGCATATTTCTGCGTACTCTTATCTGCTATATTTAGAAATACAAAGTAACTGAAGACTCTTAGAAAATGAAATTTGGGATATTAGTTAGCAGTTTGAATTAAAATGCTTTTGTTTTTTAACAGAAGTTGATATACATTGAAACAAATGTAATTTTGATAAGTTAGTAAAAATGAACATTTTTACAAGGCCTTAGCACTGAAAATAAAATCAGTTTACATAATGGATAATGCTGCAAAGATTTATTTGTGAAAATATTGCTAATATCCAGCACATATCCTGTTGATGTTGCCATAGTTGATGTGCTTTCATTACAACAGAACATAGACTGTAATTTTTTAAAGCAGTCATTTTTTAATTTTAAACGTATAGTTTTTTCAAATGATACAAATGAGTACCGACATTAAGGAATTAAGGTCTTGAAATACCTGTCTTGAATTGCACTTGGATATGTTGGTACTCTAGGATCTGATCACATCGACTACATTGTAAGGTCAAAGGATGCTCTGCTATGTGCTCCAGCGGGCTTGGAATCTGGTCCTTGGCATCCATGCTGAATGAGGAAGTTTAGAAGATTAGCATGCTTTTTGGCCTTGAAATCAGGATATTAGATGTTTTGCCTTGTTAAAACTTTTATATTATGCATCCTTAAATGAGGAGAGTCAAAGAATCACAAACTGTTTTTCCCATATAAGTACATGAAGTACGCCTGCCTTCTACTGTCAATGAATTTCTAATGATACAACGGTATTACTGAAATGCCAGAGTGTTTAAGAGAAGTAGCTACTAAGGCTCTATTTTCCTCCTCAGGTATGGTAAGTAGATCACAAAGTAGACTTTATCATTCTTCATTTAAAAGTTTTGTTTACGAGAGCTGTCTCTTGCTATGGTACACATTGGGCAAGTGCTTAGCTATTTAGTTCAATGGCTATTTTTTATTTATTTTAATTCTTGTCTGGGGAAATAGGAGGGTTGGAAGGGGTTATGATTCTTTCTATTTTTCTCAAGTGCCTGCACAAAGAGGTGCAACTGAAACACGGATCAATAAGTAATACTAGTTTCTACATGGTTTAAGAACTGAACATTACTCATCTGGGCTTCCCACTCTGTTACATGAGAATGTAATCTTGAAGTGTCAGCAGATGCTAACTCTGCGTCACGTCTTATCTTATCCTTCAGCTTTTACTGATCCCTTTTTTCCTCCCTTTCTGGTTCTGCTTCCTCTCTTTGATTCTGCTCCAACAGTCTCCTGTTGCCTGAGAGTCTCCCTCTCCTTAACAATACCTGGCTGTGCATGTTTCACCATGGTGGATGCTTTCTTCGTCTTGCATTTTAACTGTGTTTTTGTGTTTGTTTTTTAAACTGGGAGCTTTATAAAACAAGGATCTGGCCTTTGTATATGTTCTAGGAAGTGCAGCTGTATGTATATTTACAGTGCTATAAAGGTAAATATCCTTATTAAAATTTTAACAACGTATAGGAGATGTTGTAAATACAACCTGTGCAGAAAGATAAGGTGCATGATAAGGTGCGTGTTCAGGGATTTCATGGAGTGACTTTGAACCAATCCATGTCTGATTGATAGCAGCGACTGAGTCCATCTCTTGCAAAGCTAATTAGGATACATTTATTCTGCAGTCGCAAGGTTGTGAATGAAGTATGCTGACATACTCAGACTAGCCCTAAACCAAGCGTATGATGGACCTGCAGCAAGCCAGACACAGCAGTACGGCGCTTAGCATGGCTTATGTACTCAGGTCTTCATCCTGCCCTTGAGCGGGTTGCGCAGCCTACACCGCATTCTACTTTGCCCTGGCGGGGCTGCTTGCAGTGGCAAAGCCAGCCAGTTAAAAGCTGGCTCAGGCACACGCTCTGCTCCAGCTACAGGGGCTGCAGTGTAGATACACCCTAGAACACGTTCTAAACAGCTGGGTTTGTATCCAAATATCTCTAGACTGGTATTTTCAAAGAGCGGTCTTTAAGAAGTCACAGTACAACGTGAACATGTGTTGAATACAGCTGTGTTCTTTCTGTGTGTCTGTCTGCTTTGTCCATTGAATCACTTTCTTCAGTGCCCTGACTCCCCGTATCTTAGTGCAAGGCCCAAGATGTAGCTGCTTGCAAATCTGTGCAGTAGGATCGGGGCCTATGTATTTATTTTAGGTTTTTTTCTGGGTTGTGTAATGTCGGGATAGGAAGATGTAGGAGACTGAAAATGTTGCAATAATTTAGCATAACATATTCTGTGTTTTTTTATTTCTACATACTGTTATCAGTGGTCTTTCTATCAGTATGTACATATCATGTAATGCCATAACATCTATGTTATTAATAAGCTTAACAAAATCTATTAATGCGAGTTCTTCAGTCACAAAGCAGTTTGCTTTCTTTAGACAAGAATGAGCTAGAGAACTCTTTGCAAGTTAATTGCTCATAAGATACATAACTTTAGATAAGTACCTCCTTCAAATATTTTTCACTATTTTTTTCATCATATGCAATTATAAATAAATGAGAAATAATTTAACAAGGTTCTGAATTCTTGCATGAGAAATCCATGGCAAACATAAAATAACAAAAAGTAATTCATATTTTGGTATCAGACAATCCTATCATTGCTTTGTATTGCTGTTGTTTTAATTTAAAAAAAAATCCTGCAACTTCATCTGCTTCAAATATGTGAAAAATACCTATATCCAACTATGGCTTGAGTTTTAGTGGGTGTCTTATATTCCATAGTCAGCTGAGGAGGAGACAGAAAGATATTTTGAAAATTCCACTTTTTTCCATATAAATTGCAAGATGTTGCAATATGTGACTCATTTCAGCTGTATGCACCCCCTTGTTGCCAATAGGAATGTATTAGTGATGACCAATAACAATATATCAATGTCAGCTCATCTCCAGATAAAAGAAAAAGTTCATGAAACGGTCAAGGTTGTTGTGGGATTATATGTAGCAGAGATATCTGGAGATTGTAATTCTCAGTGTCGCCCAGTAAACCCAACTGTTTACTGTTGTCAGCATTGATATACTCAGAAGGGCTTCAACATCCGAAGCTGTGTGAGACAACTACATATTCCCTATTTCTGTAACTCTGCATTTTGTCACTCAGGATAGTAATTTATGAGATTCCCAGTTCTAGTAAGACCTACCCAGCAGCTAATAGCCATTTCAGTCTTGTACTTTTGTTTTCCATTGAAAATACCTTCAAGAAGTCTGCAGAAATTGGCAGTTTTTCATTTGTTCTGAATGATCAAAGTTATCGGTATCACTCTGGACACTTGAGTAATGAGGTACTCTTTTACAAATGTTGAATCTAAGAGAATGAAGAAAAGAAAAGAAAGGATCGAATTCACACAAGTTATAGGGGCAAGGTCACTGCATGTCAACCATGATATGGTAATTGGCCATGGTGCAAAAATTGAAATTACTGTAAAAGTGACTTGGATGTGGTTGTACAGTGAAAGGAAAGGTATGCCATCAGTGGGCAGTGGCATTAGCAGAGATGTTGACAAGCACAGACATCAGGAAATATTTAGGAGCAAATGGAAGGGTGACTTGATGGTGCTTCATTATTAAAAATTCCCATAGAGTTGAATGTGAACTGGAAATTTCTTTTCTGAATCAATCCCACCCTGAAGTAGCTGGACCAGAGTCTAACGCCATACAAATACAAGGACTCATTCTGTGAGGTGATCTGCCAGATCCCTACTAGAAAAATTGGATCAGGGAATGGATTTGAATAGTGCAAAGTACATTCTGAAAAACCAAAACACTTCTGTGAGTGATTAGATTTAAATACATGGGAAAATCTATTGGTCTGAACACATAGAGTTGACTAGAAATGTAGGTGTAAGTGTTCAGCAAGCTCAAAGCCTAAAGGAGATGAGACTTGGGGAAAAGGAGAAGGTGTGATCGTGAATCATGTCAGAGATGTAGGCAGGACCAGCTCTGAGGATTTCAGTGCTCGGGAGAAGACGTGATAAATGTATCAATAAGGAAGGGGGAAGTGAGGAAAAGGAGTAGGACAGCATTTGAAGATAGCAAAAAGTAAAGATGTCAGCATCTAAGAAAGACTGAGAGACTGAGGAGTGGAGAACCTCTCACAAAAGAGGTGATTAATTCAAAGTGGAAAATTACCAACAGTTTCACCACTTTTCACAGTTTATAGGGGTTGTGAGAAAACTTTGCTGGGAAAAATGGAGTTGCCAGGAAAAATTGAATTTAGTTGTAAATCTAGCTGATTCTTGCCACTTTTCTCTGAACTGCTTCTTCATATGTAACGGTAGCCAAGCCCTACCAAACTGTAGCAGGGCAAAAGCATTCACTGGGTTAGGTGCTTAGAGGAGGCCGTACTGAGGTGCCAGTGGCTAGCTAGCTGAGCTGTGGTAGCGTTGTTTATATGTATGTGTAAGTGAGATGGGCAATAGATGTAGCTGTTGGGGAAGAAGAAGGGGAATTGAGGTGGTTTTAAGCCATATACAAGGAAGTCCTAAAAATGACCAGAGAAGCACCCCTAGTGCAGTCTCCCTCTGGCAGTGAGTTCTGTGTGGGTGCAGAGGAATTTGCTCCTCTAGAGGCGTTTGGGTCATGAAACTAAGTGGGGAGAAGGATTGAAAAATAAAATGTGAAGCATTTGCATAAGACTTGATATGTTCTCTCATCATATGATTCATTGATCGTATGACTGAACTGCTGCTTTTAAAAATCCTGCTTTTCTGCAGTAAAAAGCTGTTAGTTTGGGGACCTGATTTTGAAGTATTTAAATGACAAGTTGCTCATTGTTTTGCATTTGTATTTATGTGCCATGTAGTTTTTCACTGCTGATGTCAGTTTTGAACGGGATATGACACCTACAGTATTGGCAAATTTATAGATTTGACATGATTTCATTCACATTGTATTACATGATGAAGAAACGTGACTCGTCCAAGAGCTTTTAGAAAATTAATGCCAAAACAGAGGATGGAATCCAAGACCCTGATTCTCATAGGGAATTGTAGACCATGTTTTACCTATTTGCTTGATCACAGTGCCATAGTGAAGTTCCTTTCATGGGCGGAACTCAGTTTGCACTGCTAATTTGAAAGAGGTTGGGCAAAACCTCAAAAACCCTATTTCTAGTTGTTACAAGTGAAGGTGGAAAAACATTTGGCATTTGTGTAAATTTTTCACTGGTAAGCTACAAATGTTTCTGTCCTGTACATCAGTAAAGGCCAATCTTTTCCTCAAAAGAGTTGCCCATACAGTTCAGGTAGCGTTCCCATATTGGTGATTGTCTTCTGCATCTGGCAGTGAGACGGGTAATACAAGATCTGCTGGTGGGGTGACCACGTTTGGGGTTTGAAAATGATGAGGATGCAGACCTAGAAATTTGGATGAAAGCAGTGTCCCATTGGACTTTTGGTGTGACACTGGTCTGTCCCGAGAGAAATTCGACGTCTGATTACCCCAGCACCAGGTGATTTATGTTCCTGGCAGCGGGAGGATGAATGGTGGCACCAGCATGGGCTGAGCTCTCCATCCAGCACAACCCAACCTTTCCCGGCTGGGTCGATAATGGTCACTGAATCACATGCATCTGCTAGAAAGGGAAGCTTTCCCTGTTGCCTCGCTTCCCTTTTACCACCTATTCCTTTGTGGTTTATCTCACCAAAACGACCTTTTTTTCTCTTCTGGGGTGAAGGGGCACGGCCAGTTTTCTCTTATACTGCCTTGCACATGGCTATCCAAATCCTAGGGTATACACAAGATATTAGGCAAGGAGATGTTTCCAAAAATGAGAGAGGTTTTCTTTGGAGGGTATAACCCTTTTTGGCAGCAGAACTAGATTATGTCAGATTAAAATCACTATGTAGTCATCCTCCCATGGAGTAATGGCACCAATACAGAGCTGTGATCATTGACTCTCTGTGACCTGCTCCTGAGGCTTGTCTTTTCTCTTGGCTCTCTCAGATACTTGGTATGAAGCTAAACAGTGCAGTTTTTTAGGAATATTGGCTATCCTTATAAATTCTTAGAGAAGCAAGTGCTTATGTGTAGTTGATGAACTAAAAATGAAATAGAAGTATTAATGAACTAAAAGTAATCATAATTGTATACCTTAAATTTAAATGATTAGGCCACCACCAGTCTAATTTTGGAATATTTATAAAGTGGAAATAAGCAGGTATTTACATCTCTCCCAGGTTCCTATGCTTTTGCTGCTGAGATCTCAGTTGGGTGGTGGTGTGATAATGGTGATCCACTTGGACTAGAGCTGCTGAGGAAGTGGGCTGCAGAGCACGGATTGGGCTCTTTAAGTAGATAGTGAGGAGATGCATGTCTCCGTTATCTCTGAGTTTTAATTACATTGGATTAATTACATCGCTATATTACATTTACATACAATTATTACATCAGTTTTAATTATCAGTTTAGCCATAGTCTGTGACATATTTTTTCTTCTTAGGTTTTTGCATAATAAAATACAGGTGTCAGCACTCCACTACACATATGAAAACTGCTCATGTACACACAGTTGTCAAAGTACTATGAAAAAATAAGGTCCCGGATCAACTTCCCGTTGGATTTGGAGTTACCCTTTAGAAAGAAGCCAGCAACTGACCTTTTCTCAGTTGTATGCTTTACGGCAGACTATGAAATGGTAGAGCTCTCCTATAATTTATAGCTGAATTCCATTTTAGACAGGCTTTGTGGCTTTCCCCCTTGGACACGTGAAGCATTACCTAGAAATCAGTTTGACTGAATAAATTGGAATGTGAATATTTCTCAGTACAGTGCAGTAAACAGGCATAACCAGTTAAATTCTGCTAATCTATGGGTTGTGCCTGAGATTTGTCACTACAGTAAGTGTTGGCAGAAGTGACTATTATCTGTTCTTGCTTGTTCCAGAGGGGAATGGGTGTAACACTGTAAAGACTGACATCTGGTAAAAACAGTTTTTTAAAAAGTACTAGAGCAGAAGAAAGGTACGTATTTTATGTGGAATGGTCCAGGAGTTGTGTGTTCCTTGTTTTTCCTTTGAAAAATCTGTTTCTTTGGCCAACTGTGGGTGATCATTACTTCCCATTTATTATTACGGCAAAATATTTTAAAGTGGAGTCATCTGAGCACCAATCACACTGGATATAAGCCAATTCAACTCCATCAGGCTCCATTGAGTTGTTACTAAGTGCTGTCAGCCAAGTCCACATTATGGAAGACAAAAGATGAAAATTTGCCATATGTAAGAGTTGGTTGTACAATTTTTTTTCAGCATAGCAAGACTCCGGAGCTCGTACAGCAAACTTTTCAGCTTAGGTGTGTATTCTGAAAGTAGAACTCCACGGTGTGGTTGTTTTTCAGCAAAAGAGCTTGCCAGTTTTATTCTGTACCTGTAGCTTCAGACGGTTCAACGGGACTTTTTATTACTCTAAATGAAAAATTTAAAGGTATGGTTTCACTGTAGTGGGACTTTGGCTGGCACAGCCCTACATCCCATGGCTGGCTGAAGGGGCTCAGTCACTCAATACTTCGCTTATTTTTCTACCTGAGGCACTTTGACAGCGCATGCCTTGGGGTGACACTGCAGTTTTGCTTGTTCCCAGGGGGGCAGATGAACCAGCACGGAGGCAACAGTGCTCATCCTGCCTCTTCTCCTGGGCAGCATGCATCGATCAGTAGGCAAGGCAGCTCCCTGCACTCTGCCACTCCTGCAAGGATTTCTCCAAATCTTCCTACCACTCAGCCAAAATAAAAGCAAGCCTCGAGGAGAGGAAAGGCAGAATACGGCTGGTGGGAAGCAGCAAGCAGCCCCTTCTGCGGTGAGCAGATGAAGTAGCTGTTCAAAAAGGAGATTGTGATAGGAATATATGCTGCACTAGCATAAAGCTACGCAACCTGTCTACATTTTTTCTCTTAAGTTTATCAGATGGTTTCTTCTGGTTTTGTGTCAGGTAATAATCTCCTGTGCATCTGCGTTGTATATATATTAGCTCATGTCTAGACTGTTTTGGAGTGAAATAAGTACTTCCTTGGTTGGGGAGTGGATGGTGTGGAGTAAAGCACAGAGGGTGCTGCTGGGGTCCTGCTTCTGCATCTGGTGTGGGCACAGCCTGCTGGCACCAAGCCTCTGCCTCGGGCGGGCTGGGGAGAGCCGTGCCGGGGACGTGCCTGGGAGCTGGGGCACCGTGGCCCTCCAGCGCACAACTCGCCTCAGCACCCGCCGGTTCAATGACAGCTGGCACCTACCTTCGAAGACACTCGAAGTGAATAAAGACCTGAAGACACCACGGACAGCTTGAAGGATAACCTGTTTTTCCTAAGAAATAAACATCCCACATCAGTTATGCCCAGGTCACAAGTTTAACCTCACATCTCCCCGAGGTCTGTGTGAAGCTTTGAGGAAAAGTTTCTTACTCAGCTGTTTCTCACACAGACTCAGGATATTGTGCCATTACCTCTGCTCTCTCAGTTGGCTCCGGAAGAGCCTAACTTACTTTTCTCTACATTACTCATGAAGAAATTTGCAAAGCTACCTTCTACCTCTGTGCAGAACCTCTGTATGGTATAGTATGGAGTATATAAAGTTTATAAAGTATTCAGCACCAGTGTGCATAGCTTGTGTGGGGATCTGGGGATCTGTGGGGAATCTTTTAAAATAGATTTAATTTAATTTAAATTTAATTTAATTTAAATCTTTTTAAAAGGATTCTACAGCTCACTGCAGGATCTTTAACAGTTTTGATTATTTTTATGTGGTAATCCTCCTTCCAGTGCACTTCTGATAAAACCCCAGAGTAGAATCAGTTCTACGATTGATTATCCATTATAATCAATAATAAATAATATAAAATTCCTTTCTGTAAGTATCTAGGTCCATGGATCTTACACCTTCTATGTAAAGTGAGAGATCACATTTAAGTAGTGAAGTGAATAGCAAAGAGGAGCTCTCCTGTTCCTGATGTTCTTTGGGAAAAGCTATTCCAAAATAATTCCATGTGTAGATACTCTTAGTCTAGAAAATTGTTATTCTCTGGAAACAGCTATGTTAATAAGATGCTTTTCTGAAGAGTAAGAAAGGGATGAGAGTGTTATTACCTTTAATTTCTCAGGAATACCTTTTGTAGTTCATACCCACTACCGATTTTAGTCTGAACTAATATGCGAGTATAGGCATGTCCATAGTGATTGAACTATTAGAAGAGTTTGGAAGAATTACAGAAACTTGAAAGACAGCAGTTATCAAGGCAGTAAAAGCAACTCGCTATATGGAAGAATAGAAAGCTAAGCCTGAGACTGAAACCACAGCTCCATAAATGGACTTATTGCACATCGTGTTCCTACCCACAAAATCCAGGAGGTAATTACCTGGCTTAATCAGGCACAAAAGAAGGGCTGTCCCAGGAAGAAATTACCTCATCCTGCGGTTGGAACTAGGACAAAACTTCCTGGCCCTGAGAAAGGTGTATTTACCTTTCTCAGGGTTTCCATGCTGTGACAGCCCACTCATGAGACAGTTGGTGGTTAATATCTCGGTTTTGTCTCAGTGACGCAACCAGCCTCAATTCTTTTTCCAAAAGCTCAACGTTGTCTGAAATGCCATCGTGTGACCCGTGGAGCTTGCTGCTTGGGTAAGTGAAGCCTGAAAGACAGCCTACGCAGTTTCCAGGGTGTAGGAAACATTAGGAAATACTGACAAAATCAGTGTGATGAAATAAATAGTATTCTCCGGCTGCTCTTTGTCTTACTTTGAAAACATTACTTTTTATGGCCACAGATTTTCCAGTGGGAATACTGAATGCAGTTCAGGACCAGCTTTGTCTAGACTTCCCTTGGTCCTAACTCCAAGAAACTATTTGGCTTCTTGTTCACTGTAACAGTGCTAGAATTAAATTCCGTTTTTTGATGGAAAATCACCCTCTGGTTTTGTGCCAAAGGCTTTTAATGCTAGTGCTACGTTAAAGATCCACATCAGTGTTTTTTGATGGATAAGTAACTGTTGCATTACTTATATCTGTATCTAATATCGTAACTCAGGTATAGCATTTGTGGCACATTTAATGGTATTTAGTTACCTAAAAAGTGCTCTGTCAGAGCATACCGCAGATACCTAGGTGGTGGATGTAGTTTTGCTATTTATATCATAGTGTTCTACAAATACTAACAGCACTGCGCTTCAGCGTGAGCTATAGCCATAAACCTGTAAAATAACTCCCAACAGTTCATCTTGATAGTCTGTTGAAATTGGACTGCTCTGATTATACCCCCTTCAGGCTGACTGCCAATGTCATATTTTATCCTGAAATTCCACGAGGAGACACTCAAAATAAACACTACACTAGAAACAGCTTGCATTATCTTTAAGGTAGTAGCTAGCATTGGTTTCACTTTAGCCTCTCCATGGCTTTCTTCATTTGAAAATCCATAAAGTTTGACCTTTTGGATACATTTTGCTTTTATTTATTCCCCCCGTTGACTACAGTGGGAACTGAATGGATGTAGCTGAGAAGAGAATGGGTATATCGTAGATGCTAACCTGTTATGACTAAATTATCCCTGTTAGTCCCATGTTGCCCAGCACCAGCCACTTTATATAGTGCATTTTCTATCCTCTTCACTAGCTTGCTTTCAGGATAGAAAAATACAGCTATTGTATTTGTGTTCGAGTTTTCTTAGGACGGGAAAAAAAAAAGCAACCTGGAAATTACAGGATTATTCCAGGCACCATTTCAGAGATGTTCAGCTTTTTGTTCTGCAAATGCTTTTTTCTTTGCTACTGCTTTTGAAAATAAGCTGATCTTGTAATTCACTATTAAAGCCTAAAGGTGAATGTGATCAAAATAACCGATCACCAAGGTCAGTATACCCTTGAATCAGAGAGGTTTGCTAATTTTCAACTTCAGTGTTTTTCAGAAAGTAGTGTGTTTCACAAGAATGGAAGAGGTAGAATGTAGGATTGGGACAATATGAATGTGCACACATCGCTGCCAATGAAAGCAAAGCTTGCAGGTCTAATTTTAGGCTTTTCAGCCTTGGTATTGTTCCTTACAGCACAGTTATTTTCCATATGATACAAAGCAGTCCTTTTTTCAAGTTTTATAAACTGCTTTAGAGAGCAAAAGCAAGGACAAAGTGAGTATATGTCATGGTTGAAAGTAAATTGAAGTTTAGCTAAGGCTGAGGTTAGCAATGATTGCATATAATTTCTATACTCAGAGGACAATTCTTTAAGAAAAGCAAGAATCTAGAGAAACATACCATGAGACCTGGAAGTAAAGAGAGTTATACGGTGGCTGAACTGGGACCCTTGGGTGTGACGGGATTTGCTTCATCCCGTTTAATTAATTTACACTGTGCTTAGATGCATAGTAACTTAGTCCTCTTAAAATGTCAAAATGACCTGCGCCGTTTGGAGAAGTAGGACTTAGGGGATGTCTATCTATCTCCAGGTGCTTGAAACTAAGCATTGTAGATGCAGTGGGGATGTTACAACTAATTCTTTATGATGTAACACCAGATAGATGCTATTTTCTAAAGCTGCCTTTTACTGATACATTCATACAAAATGAGTTTATAGAATTACAGAAATATAATACTGTAGAAATGCTTGTGTTCTTTCCTGTATATGAATTACCAAGGACTGGAGCCAGTTGGTACTAAGCCATTCCCCATGGAAGTGTCAGCAAGTCAATAGTACTAACCTGTCAAAACTATTAAAAATACCTTTAAAAATAATAAAGTTAACATAGTCCCCATTTTTCATCGAAGAGAAGCTTATTAACTGAATGAACGTATGACAATGGCCATACAAGGGCGAGAGAAATCGGAGAACATAAAGCTGTGTGATTTTTGTTAGTAAATCTGGAATGTTTGAAAACAGGTTGGTAACTGGCTGTATTGGCAGAAAGACAATTTCTTGGGAAGAGTCTGCGCAGGGGCTTGCTGTAACGTCGAGCTGGTATTTTATCCCACAAATTCAGCCAAGATCCACTGCCTCCTCACTAGACCTTGCCAGCCAGGTAGCACCTAGGCCTAGGTCACGAGGATTGAAGCACAGTTTGGCTGTGGGCTCTGCAGTTCTCCCCGAACTGGGAGAGTCAGCTCAGCCTGAGCTCAAGAGATGGAATTTTTTTTCTTGCCATTCTAGCTGTCTAGAAGCTAAATGTTTAGTCTAAACTAATTGTGTAGGCTTTATCGTTAGTCAAACAAGAGTACGCATCTCCAGAAAGCAATTAATCCCACTTATCTTGCATATATACTTTTAGCATGAGATGAATTGCCTCTTGGTGAATTGGGTGCCTGTTTCTCTCCATTGCGCATTGGAGCCTTGATGACTAGTTTAGATTAGATATCCCACTTCTAATGGCTACCCCCCAGGTAGAAATAACCTGGATTAATCAAGTTCCCTGCTACTGACTATATAGTAAGTTCCCTGTTATTATTCTGTGCATGATTTGTAGATGCTGTGTTAGAGAAAGAGTCTTCTCTTGGTTTTCTTTGCAATCATTTCAAATAGTTTGGCATTAATACTACAATTGCTTGGTTTTCTGTAGTCCCTGGTCACATGAATGTTTTAAAAATTGTGTCTGATTTTTGTTATTTACTGTCATCATTAATGGTAAAAAAAACATTTTCATTCAGTTTCTTGAGGGAACAGATTAAGTTATAGACTGGCAGTTTGATGTCCTTCTGGATTCTGGCCAGGTTCTCGGAGTCATAAATCAACCTAGCTCCTTTCAAGTTAGGGAGAAATAATATTTCTAAAAAAGCTTGGCGCACTGATACTGGAATAGGGTGCAAGTATGACATCAGTGAAGAATGAGCAGACTGTTGAGTGGCTTTATTTGGTGGCACGCACTAACCTGATGGTGGTTTCGGGGATTGCAGCTCCTCAGGGCTTTCCCATGCCAGTCAGATTTAAGATTTTTTTCCTTTTTTTTTGCCAATGATCTATATGGCAAGCAGAGCAGAGGAACGAATTGATTGTTCCTCTTAACCTTAAAAAAGGTTTTTCCTAGATGTTCTGAAAAGTTTTTTTAAGAAGTCTAAACTTCTCAAAAAAACTTCTCAGGCTAGTTTTTAAAAGAGAAAGTACAAACGCAAGTGACATCTCTGACCCCAATGCCTTTTCCATTTCCATCTTATCCTTTTGTCAGGGGCAGACTGGCAGCAGCAAGAGTCAGGTTCATTTCTGCATTTGTTCAGGGAAAAACAAACAAACAAACCTAGTTCAAGCCTCCACCTAGAAACCTAGGCGATAAGATGGGTGGACAGTGGTGTCTGCTACAAGTGACACACAAATAGGTTCACTCAACACTGCTTTGTTAGGGTTGGAGAAGAGGGGATATAGAGTAACATACAGAAAATATAAGTAACAACCTCTCTCCCTGGTAGTTTGAATTCTCTTTTTCTACTTGAGGATATCAAAGTTAATCTCTTCCTTAGGGATATCAACTCCTCCCACACTTCTTCCTCCTATCCCACTTTTTAGGTGATTAGATTCACCAAGACCGTTTAGGATCTGAAAATGTTGTACTGCGTGCTCTCACTCGCCATTACCGCTAATGAATGTAGCTGGTTCTCCTGCTCTTCCTGCCCAGACAGCTCCTCTCCGTAAGCGTCTTCTTCTCTGACTAGTCCACAGTGATTTTGGGTAGTCGGAGGAGTACACATACACATACAAACCCACGTGTGAGGGAGGCATTTGTATCGGTCCTGCCTTACTCCTTCATCTGCATCTCACACCTGTAAATTGGTGTTTCTCAGATGGCTGCCTTGGGTTGTTTAAGCTTTACACAACATAATTATAAGATGCATAATTCACTTAGTTTTACAACCTGTTTTTTAACATGAAATGCTCTCAAATATTGTATAGCGTGCAGCATCATGTAAATGTGCTGAGGCCTGCCCCCGGTCCCTCCCGTTCAGCGGCTGCCCCTCTGCAAGATGCTGACAGCCCTGCTGGCAGCCTGGGCGTCCATCCCTCTCTGCCCATCGGGAGTGGATGTGTTATCTTTGTGCCTGAAGGTGCCAAGATTGTTTAAATGTCAATAAGATGTTGCCCAGATGAATTTCTCTGCAGCTTAAGCAAGCCTACCTCTTTTTTTTCCCTTATGCATACACCTTGCATGTTATGGATAGCTGCTCTCACTGCTTTTGTGGATGAAAAGCCAAAAAAGGAAAAGGGAAGGGGTAGAGAATAAGAGCCAGGTAGGAAGGAGGGAGGGAAGGAAAGTGGGAGAAGAAGTCAGGATGAGCTGGTACAGATTTACTGGAACTGGCTTGGCAAGCGTGCTGCCAGGGAGGGGGAGGAAGCCAAAGGTATGGGGAAAAGATTGGACAAGGAGGAAGAAGAGGGACAACTTGGGGCTGAGCTTCACAATCAATTTACTGTTACCTAATCTGACAGCAGAGGCATGGTAATACAGTGTAGACACTCTTAATGCTAAGCACGTCTGCATAAAACCAGCTTAGCCTATATTTATTGCATGTGTACATCTATATACGTGTCGTCGTTTCTCAGCAACATTATAGCCAGTAATTTTACTGGGCTATTCAGGCACGTTCCTTACCCCACTCTGTTAATGTGCGCTCACAGCTTGGCACTCACAGCTCCCCAGGACTAACGTTAATATGACATATGATTATTCATGTGCCTGGCTATTTTTATGAAGAATCAAATGCCAACCTGAATGTTTCACAGTGGCAGTGTGTGAGAAATTGGGACCTTCAAAACGCTAAGAAGCGGTACCACGTAAAACAAGGCATGGATGCACAGGCTAGCATTATGAAGTTCAGTGCCTGGCCTGCTTTGTATGCTGGTGTCATATTCTTAGAAAGTAGAGGGGACAGGGTTTAAGTTGCATTTTGAGCAGGGAATGCAGCAGCTAAATACTTCAGATGAGATTTGAATAGCTATTTAGGTACTTGGTGAGATTTCATAAGAGCACTCAGGCTGACGGAGGGATGGTTGATACATTTATACTGAACGTCGCCTTGACTTGAATAGAAACGAACCAAGGCAATTAGACAACAGCATCTACATTAGCCAGTAGTCCCAGCCCATAGACGTCCTTACATGTCTTTGTAAATCTGGCTCCTTACACCACTTGCCTTGAAGCCTACATTTTGCCGTTCCAAGGTACAGGCATTTTCCCACAGAATATAATACAGTTTTTTATAAGTGAGAAAAGAGATTTTTGATCTTTTTCCCTGAATCTGTTTCTTGACATACACTCGCTCCCCTCCCCTTTCGCTTGGCCTTAGTAATGGGGCTGCTCTGGTCAGAAAAGATGATGAGATTTTTTCCACCATGAAAAAGCAGGCAGATTTCCTGAATATCATTTGTTCTGTATTCCCTTTCGTCTTGGAGACTGAAAAATATTGGTACCAAAAGTCCATCATTTGGAGTCTTGTTCAGTTCCAGAGGGGATTCTGTAACAGATTCTCTTCATACCGAGTCTTTTTGGACTAATTTTGGAAAAAAAAAACAGAAAGAAAAAAAAAGTGCTACAACTATAACCAGCTCAAAGAATTCCTTGCCTTCTGGCAGCCAACAGTTTTTATACTGCGTCCTCTGACTTGATTTACTAGTTGTTCCAAGCTCCTGGCAAGTGCCACAATAGCTGTTAAGATTACTCTGTTTTTTTGCTGCTGGGTTTTGGGGATTTGGGGATTTTTTGTTATTATCTATTTTATTCCACTGCTCACCGTATTCCTAAGCTGTATCCTTCATTTCCTTTAACTTTTCCCCTGTATTGTCACACCGGAGAGAGTTAACAGCTCCACCAGTGCAGCATTTAGCATAAGCAGGGCCTGATCCAACTATAGAC
Source organism: Fulmarus glacialis (assembly GCF_000690835.1). Classification (NCBI taxonomy): domain Eukaryota; kingdom Metazoa; phylum Chordata; class Aves; order Procellariiformes; family Procellariidae; genus Fulmarus; species Fulmarus glacialis. The sequence goes on from NW_009214567.1 coordinate 20,529, forward strand.
ATAGTAGATTATCTGTTGTTTTAAAGCTTTAAATCAAGACCAGGTGCCTCTCTACAGACTGTACTCTTGTTCAATGACAAAGATTGGAGATGAACCAGGAATTTGTGTGTGAAATTCTACTATTTCCATCCTAAATGATCACAACACTTCTTCCCAGGTTGTTAAAATACATGAATCTTTGAAACATTTTATCAAGTTTTTAGCCTTTAATGACAGCAATGTGTTTAAACCATCTTCTATCTAGTTTTGAATTTTCTAAGTAATTTGTAGTACTTATATATGCATAGTATGGTAAGAGATAGTAGGCATAAAAAGTTACCACACATTTTTACAATTTATGGAGAGTGGGGAAAAAAATGAAATGTATTCATAAATGACTTGTGGAGTTGACTAGTGAAGTGAGAAAGTTTGCATATGATTTGAGATTACCCATAACAGTAAGATTTAAATCTGACTATAAAGTGCTGGAGCATGATTATGTAATACTGAATATTGGGAAGATAAAACAGCGGGTGCATTTGTTGGCAATAAGAGGAAGTTAATGTCCATGGGACAAAATATATTGATGATTATAGATTAACTAGTAGAAATCAGGAGAAGAACTGGGCATTACTGAGGATCGATCTCTGAAATTACCAGTTCATGACAAATAGCAGTTAAAATGGCTAGGAAATACTAGGACAGAAGTAGAAGAATGTTCTGCTCTATAAGCATGTGGAGCATCCTATCTGTAATTATAGTCACTTGTATGATAAAGCGTTAGTAAAATCGTAAAAAGTCTCGAAAAAGGGAGCAAAGTTGGTTAGGAACATGGAGCATAGGCTAGGCAGAGTCCGGCTGTTCCATGACTGATGAGGAGCAAGTGAATAAGAAATAGTCACTGTTGCTAACAGTACAAGAAATAGGGTCACCGATGAAATTATTGTATAATGTTTAATTAAATTATGAAACTGATTTCCACAGGATGTTGTGGAGACCGAGATATAAATGTGGTCAAAAAGGGATCAGACAAATTCAGGAAAGCTAATTTAATTAGTGATTATTAGACATGATAGTCTGGAGAGTCAATGGAGAGAGAACAGCACCTCCAGAGTATGACTCATCCCATCCTAGGAGAAATGTCTTAGATCAACTTGCTGAATCGCTATCTGGAGATGACTGTGTCTCTTTTGGCCTAAATGTCTATCTTAGTGTAGACACCAAAATCTGAGAGCATTAAAGCCAGGTGATTTTGATCCCAAAGTAGATGTTATATTCATATACTAAAGTTGTGGGGCATTTTTGCAATTAAAAAAGCTGTGGGTGCAATTAAATTGTAAACATGACATTGACTATAAAGAAACGATATTTTTCTATTTGTCATCCAAGATATTTTTGTTCTTTCTTAGCAGCAGTTTAACTTGTGTACCTTACTGCAGAAGTATGAGAAATATGGAAGAGATTATATCATCCTCAAAGTCACTCCTAGCCTCTGGAATCATTAGAGAGAGCAAAACCCGTTTTTTATCATAAACCTTTTCACCTCCACATTCTCCAGTGATGAGTGAAGTAATCATGAGGTAATGCCAAGGAAGGCAGTGTTTGATATTTCTAGCTTTCCAGATTCTACAGACTTAAATAGTCCAGGGTAGCTGTCAATGCAGTTGCAGCTGCTTAGTATCATGGTTGGGAATAAAAACATTTCACCCACTGCTGTCTCCTGTCACTTGGGAGCAGCAGTTACTGTGGAAGGCACAGTCGCATGAATGCTGTCCAGGCTGTTCGTCCTTGCCTGTTACCCCCAACAATTCGCCCTCGACTTGGAGAGAGACTCCCTGATCGACTTCAGCAAGACCTTCAAGGTTGCCCCAGCAAGTGCAACCCTGCTTTAAAATGGAACTGTCTTTTTAAGGTTATTTTTTCTTTTCTGTCCAGCACCTTTGTAGTCCAGGTCCATGGGCCTTGACTATTCCCATGGACAATTCAGCAACAGACAGCCCTAAGTTAGGAAAAAACATCTTGCCCCTTGAGAATTAGAGTTATATGTCATGCTTTCCAGGATTCATAGCCTATAATAATATCTTTTTCTTGCTAGGTTTTCTAAAGTAGTTTTTCCAGGGAGTCTTTATCTACCAGAGGTAGGCAGTGAATCAGAACAGAATTTTATTTTCCTAGACATTTAATGGAACTGCAGACTGATATTTTGGATTTGCAATTTTGAGACCTTTGAAAAGATTTCTGAGTCAGCTTGTCTGTGCTTAGCAACCTCTATCAATTGCTTTATCCTGGTGGATGATAAACTCAAGGAATTCAGCCAGTATTTTTGATGAAATTCATAATTTCGTAATTTAAATGTTTATATAGCTTTCATTTATTTTCTTTCATATTTTTATCTGCATCACCATTGCTTTTTTCAGTTTTGTTGGATTGCTATGGCCTGTTCCTGAAGTGTTCCTTTGTAACAGCTTCCTGTGTGCTTTGCTGAAGGAATTCTACATGCACTGATGTCCAAATAAAAAATGTTGCTAGCATTTTTTTTTGCTCACCTTTTTCCATCATCGCCATAAAGATAACTCCTGAACTGTGTGTCCTAGAAAAACAACATTTTAGAAAGTAATCTGAAAAGCAAGCATCTCTTTAAAGTAAAAAAAACCAACAAAACAACAAACAATAGACTGTCCTTTGCAGCTTGAGGCACTGAAGTTCTCATGGATGTTGTGGTACTACAAATGTGTGATGCATTGTATAGGTCTCCTCTGTTTCCTCCTCTTTCCTCAGTATAGATTTTATTGTTCTTGGCCATAGTAAGTACTACTGAAATTTAGACTCTGTCTCTCTCTTATTTTTTGTCTATGTTTTATTATTTCACCAAAAAAAAGCATGTGTGCACACACACGGATTCAGCTGAGCAAGTATATCAGTTTTATTAGCATAGCCACAATAACCAGTTGTTATAAAAATTTATTCCAGTAGAACTCTCATTGAAAAACAGTTGGAAAAAATTGTTCCAATTATTTTTGATGTATGAAATTATAAAACTGTGCAGTCCTTTAGCATGAGAGGCTTTCTCTCTCTCTCTCTGCCTCCCTCTGGCTTATCTGTTAACAGAAAGACCATATGCTGTGATTCATATTTGGGACTTACGAAAAGTTATATGTTTTACCTTGCTGTCTCTCAGAACTATTGTACTGTACAAATGAATTCAAAACTAGAAGAAAGAGCTAACAGCTTTTCAATTATTGCATGCCCAACATTTTCTGTTTTGTGTTTGTAATTAATTTTTTGTTATGAAGGACATACACAAGGCTTAGAGGCTTGCCATTAAGGTCGTGAAATAATAATGAGGTTCCTGTACTGGGGACACAGAGTCTCCTCGGAGACAGCCAGCTTTCCTTTTGGTTTGTCCTTTTTGCCCACTTTGCAGTTTCTATCAATATTACTGTCAGAGTGCGTTCTTTTTTTTCCCCTCAATATATAACCTTGCTAGGAGCTCTGTCATCTGTAAAAATACTTAAATTCTTCCAGGAAGAAGGGTTTGTGAGACTCATCTATATTATCTGTCAGTCTGATTTCAAATAGCTGTATTACTAGTGTGTGCTAATTAATGAGGAAGTACTAGGTAATGATTATGTGCATTATTGCTTTTTGATGCTGGGTTTGCCCGTGTAACAGAGATACGCTGTACTGAAGAATTCATGTTCTTAATCTGCATTAAAGCCCTTTTTACATTTTTAATTAATTGTGTGCTTCATGACAGAAATTGGATTGGCAGCTCTGGAAAGTGAAACTCCTAAAGGAGGAAGCACAGTGAATACTTCTAAGTTCAGTCCTGGCGGGAGCAGTTCAGTTTCACACTTTCCCAGCCTTGACCTTTTTGCTCCAGTGTCCATCAAGGATACTAGTCAAGGCCAACAAATGACTTGGAGATCAACTATGACTTGGACCTCTTGTGCATTATTCTATAAAATAGCAAAGGGGACGGTGTGTATGGGCAGGCGCAAACAACAGGTGAGCTCAGCAGCTCTCCTTTTGGCACGGTTGACACGACGGCTGACTCTGCCTGCGCTCTTTGCTGGTTGTGTGTGAGCTAGCATGAATGGCCGGGACGGCTGACAGCGTGTTGGTTAGCACAGCATGGCACACCAACATCAGCGTGTTAAGCTAGATCAGAAACACCTTATTTCCCACCTAACCTTCAGGTGCATAACAAAGCTGTCCTCCTAGCGTAAGTGGGGAGTAAGGGAAGGCAGGCATTTTTCATGGACTCCAGAGGGAGAGCCTATAGATATAAGCTTGATGAACTAATTTAGGTGAGCAGGGTTTCTCTGTGATGGCTTTTCCCAGAGGTGCTTTGGCACTTAGCTGGTTTGTTAGGCTCAAGTTAGCTGTCTAAACTAGGTGGGCAAGATCGCGTTCAACTGATCCAGCTGCTTAAGCAGAGGTGTCTAGCGCCATCTGAAAGGCCCTAGGGTGTCTGAGATATCCACGTGGAGCTAGCAGATGCTAACGCAGGCACCAACCGGGACACCCTGTGTCTAGGCAGCTGAGTTGACCTGAGTGGCTTAAGTCCTACCGACTAATACTTGCTAAGAGGCATCTCGTCCTCTTGTTGCAGTGAGATGGTTACCAGCCTGGCTGCTTAGAACTAGATTGAAGGAACTAAAATGTTATTTCAAATGAGCCATCAAACCATTCTAAGTAAAATCATTACATTTATTCCAAACCATAAAAATAAAAGTGATGGAAAAACTTTGCATTTCATAGTAGTGCGATAAAGGAATTTTTATTTGAAAATTTTATCTTAAGAAAACATTTTCAGGTTTTCTTCTGTGTTTCTTTGATAGTCACTGTTACTGCTGGTCAAATCTTAAGTTTATTTTTCCTATTCAAGCTGTTTATGTGATTCATTTGCTCACTTGCTTGTATGAGTAACATTTTTGACCGCTCCTCAATGTCCAACTCAAAAGTGTAAAGCCATTGATTTCATTCTGCAGAATTATGATTCATCTTCTCAGTAACGAATTTCCTCTGCATTTAATCATGCTCCATCTGAAGCAGTCACAAGGGATAGTTCTGACGATTGGTTTATAATGAATTTGGGGTAAGCGTTGCACCAATGGATCACTAGCCACAATGATGTAAACACTTTGTTTTGACTTTGAAAGGTTTTTAGTAAAATAAAAAAACGTAATCTGCTTTCCTGCTAACCACTTCTGTTAATATTTGTCATAATATAGTCATGTGGGTTTTAGTAATGTAGTTGTTTAGCACACAGGTCAAAATCATCAGCTGAAATCAGCTCAGTCACAGCTGTCATAGATGCGTGTGCAAGAGCAAGCTAACTCCAGAGTCTTCAGTGCTCCTTTTTTGTGTAGAAATTGAATGGAAGCAAAAGATTTATGTGTTAGCTTATATATATTTCAGTTATCACAATGCTATTTATAGACCATATGCTGATGTCACTACTCAAGAGTTTTGCTCCAGCCTTTGTCAGTCATAGTTGTCATTACAGGACACAGGAGCATGAACAAGATGAAAAAGAGACCTATCACTGCTTTGTGAGTTGGGAACAGAGAGGAAACAATCTAGGCACTGATCTTGCTGCCGTTACTCCCAGCAGAGACTGAAGGAGGGCTATACAGTGCTCACCAAACCCACCTCTCCCTGTGAATCCAGAGCTATGAGACAGTATCTTGCACTACTGGACATGGCTGCTAAGGAGGCTGTGGTGGATAAAGAGGGAGCTGGGTATTAGAAATGGGTTGGAGAAGACCAAACTTTAATATAGCATTTAGATGGCCAGAGTGAAATTTCTTATAAAGAATATTGTATTTAATAATAATAAATGATCTTCTTACTCTTTGAGGTCAAGACTTTGCTTGGCTAAGAACTATACTAAGGAAAAAGCA
>NW_009214568.1:0-40847 GCF_000690835.1 Fulmarus glacialis
ATTCTATGATTCTATGATTCTATGTTTGGGATAGACCTCAAAAAGTCTTGAAGGCTGGGAACCAGTTCTGCCAGGTGCTGAATTCCTTGACATTAAGTTGTACACTCAAATAGGTTTACAAAATTTAACTCTTGCCTCTGAAAAGCTGGAAGGGAAATCTTAGGATAAGAATCCTTCCATTGAAACACTACTTGGCCTAAAATTTTAGCGTCTTGAGCTGTTTTGCCTGTCACATGGTGCTTTCATATTAGCTGGAATCACAAAGAACAGAGGCATGCACACGTAAAAATTTCAGCATGCTATTAATCAAACTTTTTTTGATTTCCTCTAGAGTTCCTTTCAGACTGCAGTAGATAGACACTGAGGCTGTATTTTGTTCAGTAATACATTTTTTCCTGAAAGGAATGAAAAATAAAGGTCAGATGTGCCAGTATGTTTTGGGGATGCCCTGTATCTTTGCATGGAGACTGAGTGTTGGTATGGCTTGGATTGGTGTAGAAGCCAGTCAATACTCTCTATTCCATTAGAAGGGTCTTTTTATATTCTGGTCCTGGACCTAGGGGCTGTAATACCACATTTTACTGGTGGGTAAGAATGAAGAGTAAAGCATCAGCATATTCACCAAAAGTTTCAAAATAAACCTCTTATCTCTTCCACACCTTCACATCACTATACTCTGTGAGCCTTCACAATATATATCCTTCAAGAACAGTGGCTTCCCTGACAGTATACAATAAATTGGTTTTGCTGTCAAGATCTGGATTAGTGCTGTGGTGGATATCCCAGGTTTTTACTTTTTTGTTAGTATTTCAACCCACAGGAAACTAGAAATTATTAGAGACTGTCCATGTGCAACAAATCTCCACTGACCTGAGATTCAGCTTGCCCCCGGAACATCTTGTCCAAAAATGTTGTTGCTCCATAGCATTATGAGCAATAGTAGGCACCTCTATGTTTCTTTCTTATAGGATACATCTACAGCATAAGCATTGTTGGGGGTGCAGGTAGTTAAGTGTGTTTAAGCTATTTTATAATTATCCAGTATTCTAATGAGCGAGGATTTATCGTAAGTAAATGGAAAAATTCAGGTGTTATTCATACCTGACCTTGAGTGCAATTATCAGTTCATTTAGAGAGCAATGTTGTGTTGTGGGGTTTTTTTTAATGCAATGTCAAATGTACTATGTGTATTACATCTAGACAGGTGCTTCTTAAATAAACAGATGTTTTTCTTTGATTTTATTTTCTTGCTAATATTTAATTCTGAAAGGCATAATATAGCTGAAGAAGAAAGATCTTTAAACCTTCTCTTGACCTTAAATGATTTCAATAATCAAAATACCTAGCTGTTCAGTATAAGATAGTCACAGCTCTAGAAGCAAACTTTATCAAAGTATATTGCTATATATGTTATATAAACAGTGATGCCTATATTTAAGGCAATAGAAACAAGACAGCTCAGGTGGTCTGGGTCCAATTCCATGGCCTTGCATCAGACTGTGTGATCATGAGCAAATCACTTTATCTTCTAGTGCCTACATTTCCTCATTTAACAGTTGGAAATAAGTGCTGCCTTTCTCCTATTTATCTTGTTTACTTAGGTTGTTTTCCTATGAAGTATGAACTGTCTGTTGGTACGTTTTACAGTGTTGATCACATTTGGCCACATACCTCAAGGGGAGATTCCAGCATAAAAGGGAATTTTCATTAGAACTCTAAGGTAAAAGATGCCTGTTACTGTTACACTTTGCCTGTGTCCCACAGTGTTTTCACTCCTTCAGAGACTGTAGTAGGTCAGAAGTTTCAAGTAACATAGATGCAGTTATGCGCACCACCTACATATATCTTAGCATTCAGTTATAATAGCAAATCATCTATCCATCCCTATGTAAGTTTATGCAGTTGTCCACATGCTCTTCTACCAAATTTGCCCATGCTAACTGTAGGACTCTACATGAAGTTTGGTATTCCCACATGAAAATTTAGTCTGATACCCCAAGTGTTCCTAAGTAAGCATAAGTAATGTTTTGGTGGTTTTTTTCTTGAATGTGTAATACATGGCCTCTAAGGTAATGCATACTTTGGTTTGCATGTTAAAGGATTGTGTCCATTCAAGCTATGAAGGAATGTATGTTTTAAGAGTTACGTCATGATTGATAATCAGGAATATTGTCACAAAACCAAAAGCACTGTCGTTTCCATTCAAATTGAGGGAATTCAAAAATTCGTTGATAGAGGCAGTATTTTTCTTTACATGTTTGTATTCACTCAATTAAAAAAAACCACTTTAATCAATAATGAAATTAAATCTTTCCTCAAATACTGAGAAGCTAAATTCCCTTCTTTTCTTAGGTCAAACAAATCTAGTTCTCTGTGTCAAGCATGTCAGTAATCAGGTGTTTCTCTTGCATCTTGCCAGGTATTATGCCAATATGTGGTTTAACTTTCAAACATTTTGAGAATGAACACCTGTAAAGACACTACATATCTTCTCTTATCACCATCTCATTAGAGGTTTACTTTTTTTGGTGGTGCAGTTGCATAATTTTGTTTTGATTTCTGAAGAATCTGGTCAGGCACAAAAAAAATCAAGCCTTGTTCTTTCTCCTTTGGACTTCAGTAGCAAACAGAACTAAATAAATGCCAAACGAATACTGAAATCTGGATCTTCTTCTGGTTTTAGATAAGCCAAAATTAATTTCCTCTCATCTAACTGCAGCTCAGTTGAAGAACGGAGGTCAGCTTGATTTGTCACAACTTATCTTGAAGTCAGGAATAGTTTGTTCCCAGAACAATTTGCATAGCCAGGCAAGCAATTCCAACAGAAGATTTGTTGTGTTGCCAGGGAGTTGGGGACTTACTTGGGTTCAGGCTGAAGCACTCAGCACTCATTTAGGATCACATCCATGCCAGTATATTTTAACTGAAAACGCAAAATGACAAATTCTTTAAATGGGAGCATAATGCTACAGCCTGCTGAAGAATCTTAAGCCTTACCTGTGTTTGCTTCTCTTACTGGTTTTGGGAACCAAACTCAGTGTAGCTATATTCCTGTAAATGCCTGAGGTTGACCAGGCAGAACTACCACAAGTCACAGTTCATAGTATTTCAGTTTATTCTGATTTTGGGCAAGGCACAAATCTGCCAAGGCTGGGAAGGGAAAGGAGGCTGTACCTGTCTCTGTCACCATGCTGGGTATGGTGCACTGGGTTAGGCCTGTCAGCCTATATGGTCTGTGGAAGATTTCGTATGTGGCACAGCTATATCTGCTGTGTTTGTCCCTGTTGGTAAACTGCACTGGGGCAAACTGATTCGGAGAGCCCTCAGCCATCTTTATGCTAGCTAGCACCACGCTGCATCATGCCTTCTCCACAGCAAAGCTAGCCCCAACAGGCCGTTGCAATGAACAGAAATCACTAGGGCACATTATATAGGTGTGAAATTTACCTAATCACTCATTAGATATACAAGGCCCCTCTACGCTGTAATAGCTTTATGCTACTTGGAGATAAACTTACACTGGGCTGATCCTTTTCTGTGAAATTTGTCTAAAGCAAGGAAGAGTCTAACCATTAGTTTCTTTCTCTTCTGTGCAAAAGCTTCATATGACTATTCACTCTGTTGTGCAGATTTGATGCTGGTGAAGCTCTGCTGTGGTCAGCAGAGTGATGGTGTAAGCCAAGCAATCTGGGAGCCTTTACAAAAATTCTGCCAATGAATACTGACAATTACTTTCCTAATGGATTTTAACTGAAACAGAAAATTGAATTAATTAAACTGAACTTAAAGGCCATTACTTTGTTTGGTTTTCTAGAAGTTTCATATAACCTATTAATTCATTAATTAATTTTTAATTAGCAAAGTTTGCTTTTTGCATAAAACAAAAGCCTCATTAACATAACTTTTCTTTCAAACAGAAGTCAATGTAAGCCTATGCTTTTTCATGACTACCATGTGTTTTTCTTGAAGCACCATCCTTATTCAGACTTCAGTGAAAAGTAACCTGTGAAGTCAATCTGCAGAAAATCAACCTTTTTTCTTTTGCTCTTTTTAGGTGTCCCTATTAGCAGTAAAAAATTGTAGCAAGTCTGGGAAAGACCATTAAAGTCACATAGATTTTCACTGATCTTCTCAGTCTGAACTTGACTGAGCATTTCCTTATCCCCTAGGAATTGGCTTTACTGCATGGTGCACCACAGAAAATGGTCAAAAGACTGTTTTCATTAATGTCATGATAGAAGTCTACAGGTTAGTGAAATAATACTGGCTGCATTCAGTCTTTAACAGGGCTTCAAAAGGAATGGTACAAGGTAAGACCCAGGATCTAGCAAGAATGTGTTTATCTCAGCAGTGATTTTTGGACTGAAGATAGACACTTTTCTGAAAGAATTAGGTGATGCAGATAAATGTCCATTGTTGCTCTCTCAGGTGGGAGGATATACATAATGATAACAAGCTGTGGTTTACTCCTCAGGAAAGTAGAAGTTGCCCGTCTGGCCCAACCCTCTCTTTAGAGCTGCCCTGTTCCAAGGCACTATAACATCTAGGAGTGTACTGCAATAGTTATTGTCTATCCTATTAGTCATGGCTGTAGGCAATATGTTTGAAGAACCCAATAGGGTTCAAAAGTACAGGATTGCTGTACTGCCTTGCATTGCCAGCATACATTCTGCTTCTTGAGGATTTTCTCATGCAAAGACTCAGCAACAGCAGAGGACTGCTTACAACCCTGCTCATCCCCAGCTCAATAGAAATCAGTGACTTCTCAGAGAGCAGCCTGTTCTGATGCCTTTAATTCATGTAATTCCACAAATAGATTGTAGCAGATTTTAAGTCACAAAATGCTGAGGGTTTTTGTTTTGATTTGGTTTGGTTTGGATTTTGTTTTTTTCTCCAAGCCATATCCGAAGTCCATTGAAATAATTGGAAGAATACCCATGAATTTCAAGTGAGTTTGGATCAGACTTCATGTGCAAAAATAAGAGATGTGGTCTTGCATGTGCATTGGGATTGGTCTGTATTTCTATGCTCAACCAGGGTATGGACCAAAGTTACCCGGAAGGTTACTTCTATGACTGTATTATGGAAGGATGCTTAACAGACACATGCACATATAGTAAATGGATCACCAGTGTCTAAAGACATCAGATGTTAGTTCTTGTATCTGCTTTCCTGCCATTGAAATGCAGATTATACTTTCCCTTCAGCTTCATACAATCAATGGCTGCTGCAGCCCGCAGGTCCTGTTTAAACTTGAAACCATTCTCTGCTGCCTCTTTGTATAAGCAGTCAGTTTTTGCAAGGGAGTATAACATTTTGCTTTCAAACCTTTCCCCAGTCAACAGGCAAGAAATCATTCTGTGGAGATGCATTCAGTTTTGTGATGCTGTGTTCATCTCCTGTGGTCAAGTTCTTCTATTCTTTCTTCTTTTTTTTCAGCAGTATTATTTCAATTCATATGTTACACAAGGTATTTATTCTTCTGCTCATGTACAAGGCATTCCAGAAGACAAAGCAAAGTGTAGTCAAGTCAGTTGTGTAGAACTATATCAACAACTTTAATGCAAAAGAAGGCACAAAATGTGCAATAAATCACCTGATTAAAGCCTGAAAACCTCTTTTTGTTTATACATTTATTGATTTTTTTCTCTAATCTTGTCTAGCTCCTTCAATCATCAGTCTCTTGCCTGCCCTCTGTGATCCAAAATCAAAGACTTCAGCTAAACAATAGTTGCAATTTATGGAGCGACAAGGGATGCCTTTATCCACCAGGGAGACTCCTTTCCACTCCACGAAAGGACAAACTGTTCAGATATTTTTCAGTCTTTATGAAAAAAATCACAAAGCAGAAAGAAAACATTTCCCTATAAACAGTTGCTGAAACAGCCAGAGGGTAAAGCAGCGATTGTTCTGTGTTGATTTGTGTTGGTTTTGCTAATGTAATTAACTGCAGGGCAGAGTGGGTGGGATGTAAGCCAAAAGGTTATGATGCTGTCATGGCCCATAGTAGACGCATTCTCTTGATCTCTCCTAGTCATACTGCAGCCTTTTCTACCTTCATTTTATAAAATAGCAAAGCAACCTATGCATAAACTTTTCTATTTTAGACAGACCTGGTTAATGATAGGTGAGATGGTTGCTGATTTCCAGTGAGAAATGTTGATGACTGGATAGGTATGATCATTAGTACTGAATGTCAGGACTGAAACATGTGTCTTCATGTCTGACTCAGCATCAAAGGTTATTGTAGTCTTGAGTACTTTCTGCTGGTGCATTTCTTCCTCCTACCCAGTCACAGTGCATGATATTTTAGAGAATTAGAGACACTAAACTTCTCATGTTTCCCCTTATTCCTCTTCTCTTCCTACAAGCAAATGTTAGTTGTATAAAATGTCAATTGTTCCATGTTTGACTCTTAATAATACTTATTTCTTGGTTTGTTGTTTTGTGGTTTTTGTTTGTTTTGTTTTTTTTTTTTCACTAAAGCTGATGCAAAAATGAAGTGAAAACATAGCCTGTATTTTCTTCCTTAACTTCCTAGCTTTTACATGTTTTGACAGACAAGCTGGAAAATGTGGGTGGGCAGAGGAAAATTTCACTAAAATATTTCTCCCATAAGTGCTTTACTAAAACTTTAAAAACAGCATTAAACAAAAATTACTCCCAACAGCGCTCCAGGATTATTTGAATACCCTGCTGATTATAATTCCCCAATACCTATTGTTTTCATCATTACAGCATCCTAGAGAAATTAAATAGATATTGTCATGTATCTCATTCTATTATTTCCTTCATGTTATTTCACAGGTCATTTGCAATCTCTTGAATGTGGAAGCTAAAAATCTTTATTGTGTAAGCAGTAGCATAGAAATAAGGTATGAAAATGGATCAGGATTTTGAAAGGCAACACTTTTTCCTTCTGATTGCTTTGGAAACTGTTACAAAGGGTTCTTCCCAAGTAATGCTGGAACACTTACAATGACAGTTTTTGGTAGTAGCTCTTAGGATCCTCATCTTTCAATTCCCACCGTGTACAATGTACTGCCAGCAGAGAACTACAAAATGGTTTCTGCCCCAGAGAGCTTATACTGATTTAAATTGTGATAAACAGAGGTATCAGAATACTATTAACCTAAGTGCTTTCAACTTTTGGGGGCCTTCTAGTAGGAATCACAGCTAAGAAAGAACAGGAAAGAAACAGTAACAATCTTACTAATATTTCAAAGTTTTAAGATGCAGCCAAAGGTTTTTGTATAATGCAGACTGGAACAGACTAGCTTGTGGTCTTCAGCTATTCCTTCAGCTATTCCTTCAGGAAAGAAATAATTTGGTATCTGCTTTTCTGAGCTAGTTGTATTTTGAAGCGGCCACCATCCTTGTATTTATGTGTCTGTCTGTGTAGTCAGCCTGAAAACAGTAGCTGATTTTAGCAGGATTTGTGGTGTGGCTTTTTTCCCAATAAAAGTGGAGAAGTGATTCAAAGTTTACACCACTGTTAGTCCATTGATTTAAGTGGATTGCTGGGGGTACCAAAATGAATTAACAGACAGCAACTGATTCTCATATCAGAATGGGTAGAGTAGAGCATGTAGTCCACTTTTAATAGAATAAGTGATACTATATGTTGTCATTAAGGCATACAGTTTCTTATTAAAACACTCTATAGAGAAAGAGAATAAATGATATATTGTAAATTGGTGTAACTAGCAGAATAGTCAACATGAAGAAACCATAATTAAATAACCACCTTAAAAAAATACACAGGATGTGGGAAATAGGATGATCCAGGTTAAACAATATGTGAACATAATTTCACAAGATGTTATATATGCAAAATCAAACTATGCAAAGTATATTTATATTACTTAATAAGAAGAGAGGAAAATGTGTGTTGAAAACTGAAAGAATAAAGCCAACCGTGTTGTCTTATGACTTTGAAGAAAAGCTGGAAAAAGCCACCAAACCAACAAAATGTCAAAGTATGTTATTGAGCAGGACTGAAAGGAACAGAGGTTCCTTTCGGCTAGAGATTTTCACCCACTTTACACATGTTCAAAATCCAGTCCGGATAGGCAGCCCACAGAATCATCATTCTTGCCTCTTAACATTGATGGCACTAACTGTCATTCCATACAGAATTTCATGGCACAAAAATTGCATGAGAAACAAAAATCTGTTGACGGTCTTCATGGAGAAGTCCAGGAGTTACCTGAACAGAAAGAGGACAGCTAAGATCTGGGTTCACATACGCATTTAGGAGCCTAAAGATGATTGATTTCAATAGGGCTCTAATTCATAAATGTATTTAGATATCTATATCCTAAATGTTTCTATAAATTAAAGTCAAAGCTACATTCTAGTCAGGAAACCCTGTGTATGGAGAAATACCCAAATAGTCCAAGATATCAAAAAGTTCCAGTTCAATTCTATATGCAGGAGCAGGTATTAATTTACGGTTGTACAGTTACTGTACCTCTACCAGACTGACTTGATGGTAGGTGATACTTTGTTCTCTAGGCCTTTGGGCTGTTAGGCATAGTATGCTACTTGATTGGCCAGAGTTTATGTGTATTTGTATACTGAGATTAGAGACCCAGCAGCCCATTTTTTCCATACTCTCTGTTTTACAGCCCTGCTACCAAAAACCCAAAGTAGTACACTGATTTCACAGGTCTCTGGATACCCTTTTCCAAAAAGGACTATAAAATATAAATCCAGTTTGTATTTACAAAAAATATAAAACCAGATTTGATACTGGTTAATACAGCAGCCAGAAACATGAACAGCCAAGAGCCTCTTTGCCAGGCTGGTCGGTCCCCTTCTCATGCTTCCACTGGTATCAAATTTGTGTGCAGACTATGAAGCAATAGAAGGGGACCGACACTTGCACTATGGTACGCAGAATACATGAGAGCGTAGCACAGCACTCTCATGAAACTCTGCTTGCCTATGTCTCTAGCTCTCCTCTCCCTCACACTGCTCCGGGGTTACTGCAACCTGCACTGTTCTCATACATTTCCAGATTTAGCACCGTAACTGTCTCATTTCCCCATACCAGCCTCCATGGGGGATAGAAGCTCCACAGTGTCCACCTCCTCACATCAGCTGTGCAGTTCCATATCAGAGACGACTACCCAGGAGTTGTTAGTGATTATAAGAACCATCCATGTTATGCCTGCTGTCAGGTTCCCTCCTGGGCCAGAGTATTGAAAAGACATATTGTATGCTCAGCAAGAAATTGCAGTTAACCTAGGATATAGTTAGACCATAGTTTTGAGAGAGAATATTAAGAACTCAAGGCACTGGAAAAACAAAGGTCTTTTTCCACCCCAGGAGGTAGAAAAGTGCCAGAAGGTGGATATGAGGCTTTTGTAAGCTTTGAGTTTGTGGATTCTGCTGTGTGACCCAAGGTTCTAGCTCTATAGTATGTAATTTAAAGTCTCCTCTAGGTGCTTATAATTTAATTGTAAGGTGTCTCACAAACATCTTAGCAGGTGCAAAGAGGACGTGAAGTGATCCTTTTTTCCTCTCTCCTCAGCTGGAACATGAAGAAGGCACTTTATGATCCAATTAGTGCCTCCAGGAGCTCTCTAATTGCATTATAAAGCATCTTTAAAAAATAGAAAATTAGAAGCTGGTTTTAAAGCCTGAAAAAAAAAAGAAAGTGGTGTTTAACTATTTGCCCTCCTGGTAACTCAGCAGTGAGAGGACCCAGCATCCTTATGCACCGCATTTTGTCTGTGACTTCCCCAGATGTGAAATGAGTTCCATCGCCCAGAGCTCTGGAGAGCGGAGCATCCTTTATTGAGTTGTAATCGGAGCTTGTGAAGCTTTGCACCCAAAGTAGCTTGCAACATTTATGTATGTTGCTCATTCAAGGAAACTGCAACTGTGCTGCACTACCTGTGGCCATTTTAGCTTGCTAAGTATCTGTTCTATTGAGTTTTTATACCAAGCTCATTGGCGTAGTGTCTGAGAGGTATTATATATAATGAGCTATAACATGCTTTCAACTTCAAAGCTCAGCCTCTGTATAGTAATTATCACATCACTTTCCATAACTCTCACCTATTTTACTTACTGAGTGGGTGGGAAGAAGATACTGAAATAATATTTAGACTTACATAGTGCTTTTCAGCTATAGATCACAAAATATTTTCTGTTGGTAGTTAAGCATTATCATTTCCACTGTGAAGATGGAAAAGACTAAAAGGCAGATAACACAGAGCTGTGAATAGAACCCGATCTTCTGATCCTTAGTGCATGGCCCTTCCTACACATTGGATTAGTGCTGCTCCCAAGTACTTTTCTTCTTCATTAGCTCTCAAAAGTGATAGTGTTTGTATCCCCTTTCCAATAAAAGGATGAAATGTGTAAAAGCAAAACACTTGAATACGTCTGTTATATCTCATAAATGGCAGTAATACTTTCTTTCCCTTACACCCACACACAGCCAAGCAGAATACAAGCCATGCATTTTGTGTTTCCATCTATTCCTTTTTTTGTTGGTGGGATTTAACCCAGCCCATTGCAGCAAAAAGGCACAGTAGCAAGACTCTGAGATGAGGTTACACTGTGTGCAGGGTCCTCTACTCATCCCCTCAGGAAGAGGCTAACACCACCACCAAGGGTGTACTTAAGCACCTATGTGTCCTTGAAATAGCTCAGAAAGGGACACCAATATAATTTAAATAGGTCAACAATAGGAATTTGTTGTTCAAAATTCAGGTGTTACGTTACCTGAACCCAGTCCTTTTCTTCCTGACAAATTTGCACTCTTATTTAGGAGAGCCTTCTCTAGCCTGGTGCAGTGACTGTGCTGGGAACCTCTTCTCCCTGTGGCTAACAGGCATTGACAGTCTTTTTGCGTTGTGATAATAGGAGAAAAGGGCTGCACCTCTGGGAAGAGAGATTCATGGTCAGATGCTGTTTCAGGAAAAGGGTAAAGGACAGCTGACAGCTTTCATGTTTTGTTCTGACACAATCTGTCACATACCTATGCACTGGCTTACCCATTCATACTCTGCTTTGAGTAAAGCCACTGATAATTGACAGTAAGTCATCAAGAGACTTGCCCAGATGGTCTTTTTTGTTTCTCTTCTGCAAAAGTTCACCCTTGCTTCCTCTCATCTGAATTTTGGGTGAGTTTCACTTATACTCAGAGCCCCAAAACAAAATTATCTCACAAAACCAAGAATACTGCTCACATTAAAACTCCTTTGATTCAACGAACAATGCATCATCTTGTTCCAGATTCTTTCATGGCAAGATCCCAATTTCTGGTATAAAATTCATAGGCCTCAATAAATCTTCCATAGTAATGTCTGAATTTCAGGAGTTTAACAAACACGCTGAGTTTTAGGTTTTATTACAAACATTTCATATAATTATCATGAACAGATGGCATATGATTCTACCATTAATCATTTGTGTACAACCAAAATACAGTAATGTCAGTATCTCCCAAAATACTTCTCTGAAAAAACACCTGGCTGCAATTCTGATTCTCTTGCACCTATCAGACACCATGACTGTAGTAAAACTACTTCTGATTTATCTCAGTATTGAACAATAGTAGAATGAAGCTTTTTTCATTATACAAACTATCCTCAGTGGTTTCGAGACTTACATTGGGGTTTATGCAATATATAATCAGTTAAAAAAATAACTTCCCTGTGTGGGACAAAAAGGAGGAATATTAATGGAGAAAATCTTTCAAAGCATTTCTGGAAACAATACCCTTATGTATAAAAAGAGTCTTTTTTGGCGTCTCTGTGTGGTAGTGTTTTCAATTCCAATAGCTATAATAAGAAAAAAATCTGCCCTATTTGTCAATCTGTCAGGAAATATATTTCAGCTTCAAGCATCATACTCCTGGGGTTTATGGAAATCACAAAGCATCTCATTCAGATGAAGAGGCTGAAGCTATAAGCAGTGCAATTAATATCTTCAATTTCTGCCTTCAGCATGAAAAGAAGCTCAAAAGCTTTTTGAGTCTGAATCCCAAATGCTGTCTAATAGTTCACATCTGGCTTCTGCTATTTATGAGAAACAACAGTTGTTGGCATCAGCAGTGCATTCAGTGACATACTAACCTTCTTACCTAGCAAGGAGAGGGCAGGGCTGGCCAGAAGTCATGGGAAGGCTGTTTTGGCAGGTTCAGCTGAGGAAGGGTTGCATCTCAAATGTTGCTGTTGTAAAACTTGCAGGCAGAAAAGCCTGCACCTCCCTGACAGGACACAGACATGGATTACCATGTGTTTTCACACACTGCACACACAGAATACAGCCAACAAGACTCATACTGTTTATTGGCAACAATCTTTGCACAGTGACAAGTTTAACCTTTTTATTTATTTGCTGTTTGCATTTCAGTAGGATGCAACACCCCATCTCAGACACCGCTGTGTTTGATCCTATGCAAGCACCTAGACAAGTGTAATTCATTCCTGAAAAAAACTTCCAGTCTAAGCTTGTTTGACACCTTAGGAAGAACCACACTGGCAGCTTGTGTTTTCTCTGTGAGACTCTTGTCTCAGATCACTAATAGGCACAACAAAAGCTCAGGAAAGGGGACAGCAAAAGTTGTTTCATTACTGGAGCTGGAGACTTGATCAGCCATTCCAAGTAAAGATAAAAAGCAGATATTCTCTCATATGACTACTTTACCTCACAATGTTTGAGAAGGACCCAGAGCATATAACATCCATGCTGCTATACCAGAGGAAAGTTGTACAGAGAGAGGAAGGGGCCTGCTCTGGGGCAAAGCCTGGAAGACTTTCTCATAACTCATTCACTTCACCATAAAAACATCCTTTCTTCCCACAGTGCCTATCTCCAAAAAGGGACCTGCTTTTTAGCAGAGAAATGGAGAACAAAATAGACTTCTATAAACACTAGTTTGTTCCAGTTAGGTAGCTGAGGTGACAAAGGAAGTTGGGTCATGTTTTAGTCAGGAATTTGCACTAGGATAATGAATGTTGCCGGCATCGGCTTTCAAGATCCTCATGGATAAAGCCCTAAGCAGTCTGGGTTTATTTAAGTGTAACCTCTCTTTGAGCAGGAGGTTGAACTAGATCAACTCCCAAGGTCCCTTCCAACCTGAATTATTCTATGTTTCTAAGAAGCTGTGACAACACTCGGGTGGCTGAAAAATGGCAAACAGCCCACAGTAATGGATTGTTTGGGCACAACCCAAGCAGTATTCCGTACCTCCCATGGCTTTTCTTCTCTTCTGACTGGGCTTTTAACTGGTAATTTACGTTTTGCTTATTCTGTTGTAACCACAACTGTAAAAACTGAAAGGAGAAAGGGAGGTAAAAGAAAACAGCTTAGACCCTCTTGCTGATAATGAAAAATACAGATGCTGTATTACACTGCTGTGAAATGGTCTCTCTCCACCAGAATGGTGCATGACAGTAAACCAAGCGTGATTAAGAAAGCTGCTAACAGGCACAGGCTGCTTAATATTCCTGCACAGTCTACATAAGACAAATGTTTTCCCAATTCGCCTCTTTTTAAACATAATAAAGGAAAAGATAGAGAGGGAAATACTTGTCACACTGGGATAAATGTCTTTCCTTGAACACCACAAAAACCCACTACCAAAGTTTGCTGGCCAAAAGTCAGGCAGGAGATGATTTCTTCATTGTGATTCAAGCTCGCTGAAAATATTCTTTTACTCAGCGATAAATTTTTCTCATCCTACTACAGAGAAACCGCCTGTGCAGCCAGATTTTGATCAGAGGTGTGTCTTGTCTGAGCAGTCACAGGACTGCAATACATGAAGGGCTACTGAACAGTGAGTGCTCATACTTCTATGCTAGGACATGCAGCTACAAAGCAGATGAAAGACTACCTAGGGAGTGCGTAACAAACTCTTGCTTATGGCTATGAATGACAATGAGAGCTGGGTTGAAGGGATTTTTTTTTTCATTTTGTGAATTTTTACACTTAAACCAAACTATTTTATTTATTTATTTTGTGCATATGGCTAAATCCCAGCTGAGGGTAATCACAGTAAGGTTTATGCTTCCTGCTTGTTTTCTGAAAACACTCAGGACAACCGGAGCAGTGAGACTAGATATCTATTGCTTTGTCACTGGTGCGAAGAGGGTGTGAAATAGGACCTTAACGGCCTGGTAACCTTCAGGTACATAATGCCAGCTACTGAATATTGAGACCCCGAATGTCACCGTTTAGCCAGCCTGTCCAAGGCTGGGATCATATCATCCTGTAACATTTGTACACAGCAGATCAACTCATTATTTATTAATAACTTTGATGGGTTTTCTCTGGAGCACATTAAGGGCCAAAATTTGTCTACACTCTACATGAATGAGAGAGGAACAGGAAGCCTATTCACAGTTTATAAAAGAGGTGGGCTTAATTTCAGTTTTTACTCTTCATGGATGTCTGTACTGTCACCATTTCTCTGGGGAATATTCAGGCCAGGGAGCATATGCTGGAAGGAATATGCTGTCCAACAACAAAGAAATGCTCTAAATTTGGAGTGCTGGAACACTAAATTTACACTAACTGGAGTGCTGGAAGTATTCTGCCTGCTTGGACTCTTCAAAGCTTCAGCTGGCTTTCCAAGGGCCTTTTAACACACCATGGTAAACTGGCAGCCGTTAGCCCAGCCTTTTGAGGAGGAAGCAGTCACAGATCATTCTAACACATTGGTTTTGCAGATTTTTTCCCAAGTGAAAAGCTGCTATTATCTGCAGAGAGTTAGAGCCATTTTTTTGCCACAAAAGCCTTTCCTTCCTCCCACACAAAAGTGATTGTTTCCTGCTCATAGTAAAAATAGCTTTCACATGAATGAAACACTGTAGAAGTTTAGAGGAAAGATTATGAAATGTCTTGCTTTTCACAGAATCAGAGCAAACATCTATGAGTTTTGAAAGAAAACAAGATGTTCTTGATACTGATATGTTTTCATGAAGATCTAGGCTTGAGTCAAACATAAAGTTTTGTTTTGGTGGATAATAAAGATGCTTAAATACAACCAAATTTGCATGGAAATCTTTTCCTGAAATTTTATTATTATTAGGAAGTACCACGACAGAAGAAAATACCAGTTGATAACTAGATTAGCAACAACAGTTCTGTCCACAAATAAAAAAGGCAAATTGCCTTTTGTTGAGGTAGTTGGCCCTCTTTGTTTAACATTAAAACCAAAGTGATTTATGTAGCAGGGAGCATGGAAGGGAAGAAGTGGCTGGCATTGCATCCACCTGGCATTAGCTCCCCAGCCTTTCTAACCAGGTACTTGAGGCTAGGTCAGCTGCATCTGACCTCCAGAGCAAGGTTTGAATTCATGCCTTAAATCTGCACTGGGGTTTATTATTCCCTCGCACTCTTTCACATTCACTTTTGATAAACAATAGAAGATATACACTTGTTAGACATGTGTATATCTTTCAGGTGCTGTTCCTAAAACCCTGTTATTTTCAGACTATAGACAAGATTTTACTAATCCTTTTACTTGAATCACATCATCTGCCTCCCTGTTGTTACCTTTCTAACAGATCTTTAGAAATAATTATTTTTTTAAATTCCCCTTTCTTTTCCAGACAGCAAGATGAAATACTGATGTTTAACAAATGCGTTTACTGATTTATTACATTGTCTCCTGTATGGAAAATTTGATGAGTAAATGAACAGAAATGTCAGCTTCCATGTTTTGCATCCTTTTGCAATGCAATAGGATTAGTTGATGTGAAGTCTACAAAAAGGGAAGTGAAGAGAAGAGAAAAATGGAAGTCCTTTGCAATAAATGGTCAGAGAAAAGTAGTGAAGACCTTATCAGGGATTTTTTTGTGAAGGTCAGGGCTTTAGCATCACTAGAATACATGCTTCCCAGAAATACTGCACTTCTCTTTGTTGCAGGTCTACAGGAAAAGAACAGAGACAAATGAGAACAAAATAGAAATAACAACTATTACCATGGTTCTCTCCCATGCTATGATGCACACTTTTATACCTTTAATCTGTGGATTTCAAAGACATCATTAAATCTGATTTGATTACCCTAAAGAAATCCAGGATTTAATTTACAACTACTTGCCAATTTACAAGCCATTGAAGTGCAATGAAGCTGAGCATTCTTCTTTCAGCACTTTCATAATTAAGCATTTGACTAATTTAAATATTAAAACTGTTTTCTCATAATTGCCTAATCTCAGTCAAATATAAGTGAGACAAATTCATGTCTGCTTAAAAGATCTGAGATCTGTTTTAGCACTAAAGTCCACTGAAATCAGTGGAAAGATTCTGGTGCTTCTATCATACGCTTCTGCCAGCAAGGTCAGCATCTGCAGGGGCTTTCTGAGAAAGAACTGGCACCAAATTTACACTAAGAGCAGATTTCATTACATACACTAAAGGAAGCCAACAAAATGGTTTGTTTTTTTCTTGTTACTAACAACATCTGAAATGATTTTAAAACAGAAGAAGAGCTGTTAAAATGTAGTTATATTGTTGCTAATTATTTGTGTCTTATTTTGCTCAGATGAGACATTGAAAATGGAAGAGTAATTTTCATTTTCTGTTTCTGTTTCTATTCCATTTCATTTTCAGGCTAAGAAACACAATTCAAACTTTGGCATAGGTTTGCCAGAGATTTTGTGGCATCAGCTCCATCCTTGGAGCTCCATCCATTCAAAACCCAACTAGACTAAATCCTGAACAGCCTGCTCTAGTTGACCCTGCTTTGAGCAAGGGGGGAATTGGACTAGATAACCTCCAGAGATCACTTCCAACTTCAACTATTCTATGACTCTTTGAAAATATTTAAATCTGAATTACAAAAATTTTTCACAATGTGGAAAATGTATACTTGGAAAGTTAAAGACATTATTTTTATAAACCTTAAATTCTGAGACTACTGATTTCTTCTAGATCTATTAGGAAGAAATTTTATTCATATTCCTCGGCATATTTTCAGTTGCATTTTACAATTCTAATAATTTTACTCATTAGCTCTTAAATTTTCCTGCACCAATGCACCACAAAAAGTATGTGCTTTTGAAAAGTGCAGTCAATTTCCATTGCTTTCATACATTTCTTACTCTTGTCCCAGTAAGGGCAGATAGGTCATGCCCTGTCTCCTTTTTGGATGGGCTAACAGCAAGAGTGCTGCACACATATCCTACAATCCACACTCAGAAACAGGGGAGCATGCAGGCAAATAATTTCCCAAGGAAATGGTGAGATGCAGCGTTTTTTTTTTTTTTTCTCTGTGGCATGAAACCAAGTCCTCTTTTACTTCCTTTCTGTCTCCAAATCTAAAGCACAGGGGTAGTATTCAAGTTTCCTGTACAATAGGATCAGAGTTCCTTTGCACAGTTTCTCCTATAGATGCACAGTCCCGTCCTTGGACTGGCCCATGGATAAATAGCACACCTGACCTCATCCACTGCTGTGTAAATAGTCAACACAGAACTATGCATCAATTAAAATTATCAAAATAATGTTTTGTCAGGGCATGGTTGATGCATAATATATGTTCTGGATCTCTGCACAGGATTTAACTCATCCAGAGATCTGGAGTACTTCAAACAGCTTGTCTCTTATCTCTTCTTAGCACCTCCAAACAAGAGTTTTACTGTCTCCCAGTTAGCAATCATGCTGATGAAGCAAGAACTGCCCACACAACAGCACTTTTTTTTCAGCAAACATGCAATTGCTGATAAGCAGTGCAGGTAAATAATATGACATGTAAAGGGATATTACAGAATGCACTGTATTATTACCTATCTGGAAGATTTATTTGACCAATATATCAACCCTCAGGGGATTGGAAGCACTGTCACATGCTTGCAACAACAAAAAACCCCAAACCCTCTGACATAATGTATGTACTTCATTAGTGTTGGGGATGTGTCATTTTCGCAAAGCAGAGGAAAAATCAAAGTCAGTAAGGGGGAAGCTAAACTAATTATTTGAAGTGATAAATCTAGTTTTTTAAGACAGGTTATGGGACTTTCCTGTGCTAGGGAGACAGCTCATACCATAAAATCAATACACATGAATTTGATGTAAGTTTGGAGCAAAAGTTCAAGTTCTATTAAAGACGTCCAAACACCTACCTTTCTTTATAAGTGTATGTACTACAGATCACACCAGTGAAATGCCTTTGTTGATAGCAATAGAATAAAAGAACATAAGGCCAGTAGGTACTGGTGGTGTGCTGATTCTTTGTCTTATGCTTTTCTTTGAGGCATTTAAGTTTGCTAAAGTTCAGGATGTTCAGCAAAGCCAATTCTCTTGTGACGAAGCGACCAAGTAGCGGTGCTTGGAGAGAGACTCTGTGGCAAATTCAATTACATAATCTTGTCAGTAGGCAATTTTTTTTACTTGCCTAAAGTAAAATCTAATAAGGAAAAAAAAATTCAAGAACCTTAATTTCTGTTTTGCATGGACATTTAGAAAAGTAGATGTTAGTAGGTCTAATCAGATTTCGACTGGTATGTACCTTTTTTGAAAATTAAACCTTCACTCTTCAGTCACTTAAATAGTTTAGAAAATTGTACCCAAAACGTATATATCAAAATGACTGTCAAGAATGCCCAGGCGTTAGATATAATTCAAGTAGTATTCAGTTGCTGTGGTTTTTACAAATTATGATAAACTGAAAATCTGGGACAATGTCACTTTGTAACTGTCTTTCAAAGTAAGACAGTCTTTTGGTCCATCACATGCATATGACTTTGGGAAAACTCAATGGAAATATATTATTACTAATCACTGATATTATTTCTTTAACAATAGAATGCATATGTAATTGCAAATGTAATTTCAAAAAGGCTGTCATAAACATTTGCTTCCTCCAAAAATTAATAATACTTGAAACAATACAACAAGATGCACATGAGAATTTTTTACTTCTTGCTGCTCTAGGGAACTAATTTAAATACTCAATATGAACTTTAAGGAGTTTGTTTAGGTGTTTTGGGCTGCCTTTTTTCCCTTTGGCCCAGCTCCTAGTTTCAGAAACAGTTGCTATTTGTTGTAAGCACAGGAATAAGAAACTCAGAATCCCACCAGAGATGTAGGCAGGTTATTAACAGCTGGGGAGTAAATTCCAAGTCAAACAGTACCATATTGTTTCTGTTTCTCAAATGCTGTTTTCATGCATGTTAGCAAAATAATTACACTTTCCTTTCATAAGGAAGCGTATTTGTAAAAGGAATTATGACATTTCAAGGAAACTACAGTCACTGCAGCTAAACTTAAGTTGTGTGCTGTCTAATTTTCACTGGAAAAAGCTTGACAAAACATTTACCAAAAATTGTACTCTATTAAAAAAAAAATCAGCATGAAGAAATAATAAAGTTATGGAGGGCTTTTCTTGTGGTGCTGACTCACTGTTGTTCTGAACTGAAATGCAAAAGTCAAGGACCAGCGCTTATTCTTGTCATTGCCTGTTACACTACAAGTAGCGTTAATGACTGGGAGAACACTGAAATAAATTGATTTCTGGGATGTTGTTTTAATGCCAATCACAACAATGTCCATTCAACAGTGAAAATTTCAGCAATCATCCTATACTGGCTTTATACCTAGTGCTATCACTAATAGTCCATCCTCCATTCTCGTAGTACTTGAAGAAAAAGACCAGAAAAAATAAGGCTCTTCCAATTAAAGTCACAATTTTATATCCCACTCGCTGTATGTCATCCAAAGAGCTGCTGGGTAGGTTAAGAAGATCCTTAGATAATCTCAAGCATCACTGGTTTAAATTGCCTTAAATTTTCCTAGGCTTTATCTTTTCCTGCATTACCGTGAACGATGATGTGTGTCAAGTGCATTCAGACTCGTAGTTTTTTGCCAGTCTCCTCTAGATAAATTCAGGTGAGGTGTGAGGATGTCAAACGCAGCTAGAATAGCATGCTCTGCCTGTGTTGTTGTTGTTTTAAACTTCACCAAGCTATTTTACTGTTCAGAAAATTACCTGCTGTTAAAATTTGAAACTAAAATGTCTTTGTTGAAATGATGTCAGTTTATCTTTGTAATGCCAAGTTCTAAAACACTAGAAATTTTGGGATCGTCAAAGAGAGGCTGAGGTAGACCTGACCTTGCTGCCTCAAAAATGGTTAGAATTTACCACAATAAAAATGAGGTGGAGGGAGTCTGTTCAATAACAAATGTTACCCCTACTCTGTGTGAGAGTTATAAAAAATCCCTCATAAAGTCCCCACTCCTGTAAACAGTTGTATACGTGAGCAGACTTTAAATTAACCTTCTAGTTAAGCATGTGTATAATGCTTATAGGGTTGAGGACAATTGTCTCTGCATATTTGGTTGTGGGATGATGTAGATGGACTTTAAGAAGAACTCAAGATCAACTTTCTTCCCTGCAGGTGAGGCCATGTGCACAAGTCTTACGGTGCCTGTAACATGGGGGCATACCATGCCTCTCTTTTCGATATGCAGGGTTCTCCTGTTGACACATGCTAGACTCAGTCACCAAAATCTTGTGTTAATCTTCAGGGTAACTAGCTACTGCTATGTCTTCCTGTGAGCTGGACCCATTTAGCTCTGTCACAAACAAAATGGCATAGTTGAAATGCCTCTGCAGCACAAAGATAATGAAGGCAGTAGGGTTTCTGAAGAGAAAACCATAGAAAGATTTTAGTGAGAAAATCTGGACTGGTGCATAAGGGTTTTGTTTTCTTCAGGGAGAAGAGAGGTGAGGTGAGGAGAGGGGGAATTGCTGTTGTTTTTTAACAAGCCTTACCTTATCATCAGAGAGTCAGAGCTTGAGTTCCAGGTCTGAAGCCTCTCTTTAAAGCAGCATGAGGACTCAAATTTTTCACAGCACCCTAAATCTGATGGAGACT
Organism: Fulmarus glacialis; assembly: GCF_000690835.1. Taxonomy (NCBI): domain Eukaryota; kingdom Metazoa; phylum Chordata; class Aves; order Procellariiformes; family Procellariidae; genus Fulmarus; species Fulmarus glacialis. The sequence goes on from NW_009214568.1 coordinate 20,850, forward strand.
TTATAGGAGCAACTTTTCATGAGCAACTGCTAAGACAAGCACCTTGCACTCATATTTTGGAAGTACAGGCTTAAATAGCCTGGCTTTTCTATAGTTCCCTAAAGCAATATAAAGTAGGTATGGTGCTTGCTTTCTGTGCATGCTGATCCAGGATAAGCACTCGTTCTGCCATGCACCTCCTGTTTCATGTTGCTTTTTCCTGAGGAACATCATACGTGATGCCTCCCATTTTCAGGGATTTTACTTGCCTTTCTTCCTGGATCCTACCTTCCTACAGATCTGATCTCCTGAATTGCTGCCTCACAAGTCTGTGAAATGCATCATTGTCTCATAATCTGAAAAAACCTTTTTTCCACCAAAAAAGTAAATCAACAGGGTCAACTCAAATCCTACCATATTGTTTAACCAACTTAAAGACTAGAAATTATAATGAACAGAAATACACTTTTCGAAAAATATCTCCTAATACTCTTTCTGTTCATTCTCTCAAGTGGGCACAAGGTACTGAATACTCTGTTCTCGGTAAATGGATGTTTAGCTTTAAGCACTTGAACAGTCTCACTGAGTTAAATGGTGCTACTCAGCCACTTAAAATTAAGCACTTAAATTTAGGGAAGTGCTTTCCTGGTACATTGCTAGTACAGTGACAGAATTCTCAGCTGCTTGCAAACACAACAGGTCAAAACACTTTTTACCTTTTTTTTATTTTTTTTTCCTTGGCCATTTTTCATGAGGAAGGAAAAGTGCAGAAATTTCAAAGCTAAAATATTTTGATTAAAAGTTGAAATATTTTGATGGGAAAAAGCTTTTATAATACTTCATGGTAACTGTACTTTGGTTGCTTCCTGCTTCTGTCTTCTATACTGCTTAGATTATTTCTTCATCAGGAATTTTGATGGAGGGGAAAAGCAATGCATGATAAGAGATGGTTCTCCTTAAGTTACTTGGCCTTGTAGGTGGTGATGGAGGTATAAGTTAGGTAAATAGTACCTAGTGTAGGTGACTATCACAACCTTTCCAAATGAAAATAGTTTACCTTTGGAACATAGAGTCATAAGCTCCCAAGAGCTTTGTGAGGAAACAGGTTTGTTTTCTCGAGAGGCAGAGCGTGCTGATTGGCCATGCTTGCAAAATGCATATACAAGACATGTACAACATGAGACATAATACTCTATTGATTTTTATTTTGGCCTTTTGCACAGGGTTAAATGACCTTGTTTAAAAATATTCCAGGATTGTTGCAACAAAAACTGTCAGAGCTGTCATCAGTTTCAAAATGCTTACACTAAAGCATCATTTTATCTGGTTTATAGGACAGGTCTGTTTGGGCAGGCATAAATAAACTGAGACGGTCCCCTAAAATCCTTTATTTAGCTGATTGTGACTAGCTGTGGCTGCAGCCACCCATCATATAATAAAGGGTTTATGTTATTGCTGCAGCTTGGATACGTACTTGGAGAGGAAGAAAAAGTTTTTGCCTTCTCAGATGCTTCATAGGCCAGTGACCTTTATAAATGACAGCAAATCTCTGCTGAATGAAGGATGAGGGAAAAGAGGAAAACATTAAGATATTTTGTCCTACTTTTTTGTGGCATGTTGAAAACAATCACAGTGCCTATTTGTCATGTTCCAGCTTTGTCTCCCTTTCGCAGTAGTGTCTGACAGGCTGAATGAAGAAAGTGTAAGTGAAGATGAATTGGCAAAGGTATCACTTCTGGTCTGTCTAATTCTGAAGCAGATGAAAAATATATATAATACCAGGATGTTAAAGTGAAGAAAACATTAAGATCAAGGGACTGCAGGGATAAAATAGAAATCCTTTGGGCAATTTAGGGAATAAATGATTAATCCAAATGTGTTCCTCATAATTTAAGATCTTCAGTTACTTTGTGCTATTTGTAACATTAAAATAACAAGCAGCCTGTTTACGCTGGAAAGGAGTGAGCAAGGTGAACAAACACAGAAATAACAATTCTAAGAACAGAAGAAAATATGAGGAAAATTTCCCTAATATTGATGGTCATTCACGCTGCGGAATTGTTTACTGGGGGAGCACATGCTTCTGTTTTGACTCATTTAAAACCAGACTGTAGAAAAACTTGGGAGCAGACCACACAGAAAAATCCTGCCTCAGCAGTGGGATTGATGAGATGAATTACACCTCTTTTCCATGCAGGAGTTGTATAACTGAAAGTCTAAAAATTGCTGGGAAGTGTGGCAAGGCCCATGGGATGCTTTCCTTGGCCAGGACATACTGCCAGGAGGTCAGCATCTGGCTAGCTGCCAGTGTCCTGGGGGTGAGCCTTGTTCACCAGCTTCCCTCTTCCCATCACTGTCTAAAGCAAAATTTCAAGATCTCTTGATGGTGCTTAGCATGACTAGGGCTCATGTCCTGGCAATATTCTCTTGTTCAAAGAGGCAAAAAAGATTTTCAGACCTCAGTCCTGTGCAAGAAAACTGTTGAATGTGTTAAAGTTGTCACAATGTACAATCACTGAGCTACTCATCCTGCTTCCTTTGTGCGGTCCAGTGGCAAGAAAGATACTCAGCCACACTTGTGCATGCACACAAAAGGTTGCTCTCTCCCTCCCTCTCCAGATACAGGCTGGAGACATATCATTCCATAAAGAATAATACAATCAGATTTAAACTCTCCAGGCAATATACTGTAGGCAGATTGTGAGCAAGCCAGGATAAGAAGTTCATAAAGATGCTCCATACCCTGAAAAACCTTCTTTATGGAAAAGAGTTTGATTATCTTCCCTTGGGTGCTGATGAAAATTTCACGAGTGGCTTCAGTCTAAAAATGATTGATCCTTAGTTAACAAATCAAATAAAGGAAATTAAAATTCTGATTTTATTCAAAGCTTTTTTATACTGGTTTTTTCCCATTCGGTTCAGTGGAACTATTCTTGATTAACAACACTTGCAAACTAGATCTAAACCTCTATCTTCTATTTCTGAAAAGATTAATATCCTATCTGAAAATAAATCTAGAGCATTAGAGCTACTTGAAATTTTTCAGTAATGATTCTTGCTCCAATATGGTCCTTTACAGAAAAAAAAAAAAAGGATTGTAAAAAAATATCCAGGTATTGTTGTTGTTTCTTTATTTTTAGTGTTTGCGTTCAGGGTTTTTCTAATGTTTATTGAAAATATTATGGCCTTTTTTTTTTTTTTTCTTTACTGACCTGATTTTAGCAAACAGAAACATCTGGATATCCATAGGGATATTTCCAATACAGCATTTTGGAAGAAAAAAAGTGCAGATGCTTATATTTTGTACACAAACCTGGCAAAACCCCAAAATGGATCTGTTTCAGATAGCTTCAAACATAAATTACATCAGTAGTTTAAAAGGTGCCATGAAACCTAATTTTCTCTTTCAGCCACCTCTACAGACTAATTGATCTTACCTCATTTCTGCCTTTTTGAAGAACTGAATTTCTGCCACAGTCACAGTTATTTTAAACTTGCTGCCTGTTCATGAGGAGCAGTCACAAAGAGAATTTAGAAAACAGAGGAATGTCTCATTGAAATTACACTCCCACAAAATTGATATGAGGCAGAGAGTGTGGGAGGCACAGAGAGGAATTGTCTTCGGGATGTAGATTGATAGACACCACATGGCCTGATACTACAGGGCAATGTCTGTGACAGTCTCACTTCATACACACATACCTTAATGCACTCTCTACAATGATTTCTTCAGGCCCTATAATAGCAGCATATGATGGCACTCAATACTCTGAAGCACATGTTTTATTGAAAAGAGTCTGATTATCTTTTCTCGGATGCTGATTAAAGTTTTGCTGGTGGCTTAAATGAAAAAAAAAAAAAAAAAAGAAAAGATTCTAAGTTAACAAATCATACAAAAACATTAAAATTTTTACTTTATTTCTAACAGCTTTATATATACTGGCATGTCCCCAGTGAGTTCAAGGAAGTGTTCTTGATTAATGGTGCAAGCAAATTATCATGGGTGGTAAGTACAGTATGAAATTCAGCACTCTGATAGCTACCCTAGTGGAACAAAATTTCAATAATGTACTATAATTATGCTTATTAGGTATATCACCTGTTACAAATGTAATAGAAAGTCCCTACTGCACTCATCCTATTTGATTTCAGGAACCACCAAGACACTGGGTAAAAGACAGCAACTCAGCTTCATTTTTCACACCTCTCCTCCACAGACACCAATAGTTCGTGCATCCTGAGACGACATCCTAGCCTGTGCGGGCGGAAGGATGTTCCAGTGATTAGATCACTGCCAGCCCAGGACACGTAAGACACACCTTCAGCCTCATGCTCATGATTTTTCTGGTGGCAGGTCACTTACTCTTACTGTGCACTCTGCTGGATTATTCCAGGCGTCTTCCTCTCCCCCTGCAGAATTGTGTGAGGTCCTGAGCTTCTCTGTCCTTGGTCCCCTTCTCTTCCCCTTCTGCCCCATTTCCCTGGACACTCTCACCCATGAGTAAAATTTGATGTGTTGCCTCTGCACTGATAATTCCTGCATGTTGCCTTCTCCTCCAGACCAGGCTTTCATCCAGGGCAAAAACTCAGCTTGCCTCTGTAGCTGTTTCACTAGCAATCTCAATGGTAAAAAGAGAATTTCTATTTTTTTGCCACAAGGTCCTTGTCAACACCCACCACTGTCATGGTCCCCACTGTTCAGGCTGGTATCAGACATCATCCTCAACACAGATCACTCCTTGGATTCACACTTCTAGGGAACAACAAAGTCTCACAAATTCTCCTTGTTAAGATACTGCCTTTCCTATTCATGTAAGCAACTCAATTTCTCATCCCAGCATCCTTTGTTTGAGGCCTCAATTACTGCAGGTTACTTTTCTGTGTCTTTGACAAATGCATATTTGCCCTGAGGATGTGCATGCAGAATGCAGTTGCAGACTGTATTTCCTTATGCTGTGACACTGTCTATCATCACTGCTATGACAGACACTTGGCTCCCACTTCTCTGCTGTAAAAAGCATTCACTATGTCTCCTCATTTGTACTCAGGCCTGTTCCCATTGCTCTGTCTCTCAAACATCATTTGGTATTGAAATAAAGCTCCTAGTATTAGCTCAGTCGGCTGAGCCACAGCCACAGTTCAGACAGGGGAATTTCTGCTTTCTGCAGTGAAGGAGTGCTTTGTTAAGACGCAAAAAGTGGGTCATTCAGATGTCTCCACTATCTCTTGTCTTCTCCTTTAACTCTAAGCCCTCTGGGAGCAGAAAACTTTGTTTTGATGCCATTCACTCTGTAGAACAAAAAGATCCGTGGCTGGGTACTCTAGTATTACCAGTAATAATTATTCTGTGGAAAAAAATAGGAAACTTGCTATGTCAGCACAGCAATATTCTTTCTTAATAGCCTTACTTAAAAGAGCAGTTGAGGATCACTGTCTTCGTAGCACATAACAACAATTACATTTTGAAAGATAAGAGAAAAATGAAAAGCTACTTTTCCATCCATCTTACATTCTCCCACACATAATAAGACAGGTGAAAAATGTTTTACATGGAGGTAGATGTCACTTCTGAAAGCTTTTAGTCACTAATTACATGGTGATTTTGTTTTGTAGCATACTTAATGTCAATTCTTCAGCAAATTCTGGTTTTCAAAAAACAGTCGTTAGACTCAAATTTTTATGAGATTAAATTTCCAGTCTTTTCTAGGATTTCTGGGTTATATAATTTTTCATAGCATTATAACTCTATCGATGTTAAAAAACAATTGTCATCTCTAAGTGGTTTGTTTTAAGAAGTTTAAAATGTTTTAACAAGTTCAAAATTGATCCATTAAATTGTGCTTAAAAAAATAAATAACCACATCACATCAGGCTGGAAACTTCTCCATAAAATAAAAAGCATCCAAAGATTTTGGGCTTGCCTCTCGATTGCGGTGCTGAGCTGATACGTGGGCTGTCCTATAAACTAGATTTTGTGGGTTTTGATAGGTCATTTAGATCTGAATCAATCACATTTAATATTTGGTGTTGACCTGAGGTGCCTAATCCAGAAAGCTATGCACGCTAGGCTATGTGTGTAGTAAATGAAGAGAAAGAAAGGCTCCACCAGAAAACAGTTGAATTTGAGGTGTAGTGAATTGCCTTTCATAGGTACCTTTCTGTCCTCACTAAATCAAAATGGAAACTAGAGGCTAAAGTTGTAGGAGATAAGCCGGTCTTGATTTTTTGTGTTCCTCAGTTCTTGACTATCTAATGGGGGTAATATCTCCTTTCACTATGTTTTCTATTTAGACTGTCAGTTCTTTGGGGATAGAATTATTTTAACTAGGCATATGTGTCATACCTACCGTAATAGGCCTCATCTTGCAGGTAGTCTCTAGATGCTACGGAAGTACACACTGAAAAAAATTAAGAATGCCTTAAAAGGAATTTATTTTGTGATAACTTAAAGTCATGTTTAATTTTAAGAGTAATTTCCCTGAGCTTTGTGCATCCATTCCCAACTTAGTTCTCCCACAATTTCTTTGCCTGTAAATAAAATTGAGGGCCTCATTGCATTCCCCTTTGGAAAACCTGGGCTATAGGGAGCTGACTTCAACCCCAGCTTCAGCATTTGGCCTAGAGTGTTCTCAATAACAAAAGTGAAAGACTGAGCCCTTTAGACAGATTCTGCCAAAGAGATACTGCATAGTTCTGTGGAGATTGTAATCTTAAGACGGTTCTTTTTTTCTTCCTTTTGGAAATGCCAGAATGAATCAATGAAAGCAAAAACCTCCTTTCCTCATCCAGGAATAAATTCTCCTTGGTGCAGAAAGTCCATGCTGGTCTAAGGTGTTTTTTGAATCTTCTGTTTGGAGCAGGTCTGAATTAAGCATATACCTTTTGTAAAACACTCTAATAGGAATTATTACTAAACTACAGTATAACTCTGTTCTGACTGCCCACTTTGTTCACAGGAAAAACGGAGGCTAATTGGGATGCATGAATTTACAATGGAGAATTGCTTTAATCTCCTCACCTTGTGATTACCCAGTTTTGATCACGGTGAAATAAATAGCAAGACATTTTACTTCAGTGTGAGTAGGAAAGGAGACTAAACTAGTGGCCAGAGTGGGTCAGAAAAAGACTTTTTCCTGTTGGAGGTGAAATTTCCTAACTGGCAAGTGCTTGATGAGATCTTTCCCCTCCTAAAACAAATCATTCTCCAAAACAGGATTGTGGAGCAAATGTAGCAAAACTATACAAAAGATAGATTATATATAAAATTGCTTTTGCACCTTCTTTTCTGTTGCGGACCAGCAAAAGCCTTGTGTGATATTTTTGGTGTTATTAAAATTCCTTACATCTCCCTGTAATGGAGAGCTGGGAACCTTTTTCTTGTCCTAGAAATGGACTTTTCAAACCTCTCTGGCGGGTCTTGCATTAGTGCATCTCTTTGCATGACCTAATAATAACACAGAGGGAAAAAATGACAAGTTTGTATTTTATATGAGGTGATGTTGCCTCTATTCACAGTCCACAAGCTGTCATTTCTTCATTCTGCTCTAAATGGATCTGCATTGATGCCATTCTTGAAGGCTACAATACTTAGTTTGCCATTCTCGTGTCACAGTTTCCAAGTACTGTTTGGTGGTCAGGTGAAACTGCAGGATATGGCTGTTCTGCTGTGCTACCTTTATCACTATAAAGCTGTTCTCTAAAGGTACTTAACAATCTGAAATATTGATTTAAGCTTTCTGATTAGCAGCCTGATATAAAACACAGGGACTATAAATCTTGTGTAATATTTGAACAGAGGGAGAAACACTGAAGCTTCCAGATAAAAATACTTGCCTTTCTGTAGGAAATGCTGCTGCGGTAGAGTAAGCTTTACACATTTAAGAACATATTTCCAAAACATTTGTTTTAAACTTAAACATATTGTGGTTCATTTTGCTCTCTGGAATAAAATTATGAAAAGTAATTTATTGGTCTGAGGTATTAAGTCAAAATCTGCTCATTTCTTTCATAGAAGTAGCCTTCTGGGCCCATATATGTAGTTTTGATATAAGTGATTGCCATTAAAAGGTCATAATTTACCAATACATATAAAATGCAGAGATATCTGCAATGCTTCCTTTAACACTTTGAGAATACAAAGTAACTGCAATAGTTCAGATGCTGAGAGACAGCAACGACTGGTGAATTTTGACTTTTTTTAATGGGAGCCACTGCAAGTTTAAAATATTCTCTGTGCTTTCTACAAGTTCATTGGAAAACAAACAAACAAAAAAACCACAAAAAAGCAAAACCAAAAAACCCCAAAACCACCAGTGAAATTTCTAAGGCTGTTGATTTCTATTTGATGTTTACTGAGGCAAATTCCACCATTCTGGATTGTATGCAGCCTAACAGCATACACAGCAGAATTACAGTCAAATTATACCACAGAAAGATCAGAATTTTGCGAGAACCTGCCTGTATCAACCCACTTCTTAGGGCACCTTTTGCAGGAACATAGAATTTAACCCTTCTCAGTTGAGTTCAGCCCAATATCAAAGGCACTGCATCACAAAATTATTTGGATAACTGTGCAGAACACCTTTTAAAAGGCTTCCCCTCCTGCTTCAGCTCCTGGTGCCAGGTAATCCTATGGGGAAATTCCTTGTCTAAATTTATCCATGTCCAGTTTGTTAACATTTACGCTTTCGCAAACATTATCGTTTAGCTTAAATGGCTTTTTTCCCTTCCCTTTGGACAGAAAGGTCTGTCCGACTTTTCTTCTATACCCTTACAGAAAGGAAAGTCATGAAATGATGGTTCCAAAAACCAGAAAGAACCCTTTGTCATATGAATTATGGGATAGTTAAAGACAATACAAACTAATACAATTAGTAGGTCCTATGGGATAGCAAGATAGATGTTCTTCTGCCTTGTGCATCGTCAAAAAAAACCCCAAACCAAAACAAAAGAAATCCTAAAAACTCATCAGTTTAATTGCAGTTTCAGAATTATGACTGGTGTTAGTGTTGTGCAGATGGAGAGAGATCACAGCTGGATTGTTTTTTGATGTCAGGTTGAGCTTGATGTTTTGACAGCTGGGAAATCAAGTTATGACTTACAAACTGAGTAAATTTGATGTGTAAGTCATGGGAAGAGAATAAACGTAGATGACTGAAATGTCATTTTCCTGAGTCATTTTTATGGCCATGCCCACATTTAAATGCAAAATAAAGGTTCAGACCAATGATTAACCCAGGAACAAGATGCTGCTGGTATATTAATTGACCTAATAAAGTATTCTACCTTAGGCGGCCTTTGTCTACATCCATTACATTACAGAGCAGCCAGTCAGTCAGAGTAGTTATAATTCACACACACAAAAACTGTGTTAAAATGGATGTGATGTGTCAGCCTAGATAAACTGCCAAAATGGAACCAAGAAATCCATGCCTGAGTCAATACTACTTTGTAGAGGGCAAGATTTAAGCACCCCATTCTTAATTCATTTTGGTTTATCTGCATCACAATAATGAATGTTCCACAAGTAAATGATGCTTCCTCAATCGCTTCAGTATGATAATTAAAGACCCATAACTTCCCTTTTCAAGTGGTTTTTCTATTTGATGACCTCTTTTTTAGTATTAGTTTAAATGTTATTTTCACGAATCCTATGACAGACATGTTTCTCAGGACAGTTCACTAGAGAAATACTTAATATGGTCTGATGATTTTTTAGGGTCAGTGCAACCCTTTTTGGGGTTAAGCAAAACTCTATATCAATTGTATTAAGGCTCGCTGAAAATGTTAAACTCATCATATGAAGTTCATTGGTAGGTAAATGGCAGCATGCTTGCCTTTTTATTAAACCTAGTTTGAAGCATTCTGATTTGATTAGACTGCTGATGTCCCTGAAAGGTAAACTCTTGCTCTGGTATCTGCGTAAGAACACATCAAAAACCATCTCTTTACCTGTTATTACACTTCAGAGAGGTAAAGTTTGCCATCCTGAAGAGGGGCAGGTGTAACGATGCCTGCAATGTTTAAACTGCAATCAGGAATCCCAAGGCAAACTAGCCAAAATGAACATTGAAAACTCTATAAAAATACAACCTAGAGGAGTAACTAGAGTGAAAAGGTGAGCTTTCCCTCTTCAACATGAAAATAGTGATATGTTTTCCCCTAAATTCACATGGTTATCCAATTGTCATCCTACAGCCCAGCCTAATAAACATAAGATAGAGCTCTATCTCCTTCCAGTCTTTCATGGACATGAGGGTGCTCTGCGGGGAACGCATGACACCTCACTAAAGTAGAAGTGAAGTTACTTAAAGCTTTCAAGATTTAACTGTGCGACTTAATCCTTAGTAACCAGACCTCGGAAAAGTGTCTGACTTCCCTGCAGGAAGAATAGTAAAAGAAGTGGTTTTCTTATTTGAAATTGCATCCAGGTTTTGGCTTTCTGATTTGGAGTTTCACAAATATCTTTGTGAATGACCTGAACTGTCAAGAGGTTCTCATGGGAAAACCTATCATCCCCAAATATATTGCTAAAATACAATATCTGGGTTAGATTTGGTCCTTAGAACCTCATAACACACATGGTTTTAGACTAAAGGTACTTCCTTCATCAGATTCCTGACTCCAGTGGTTACAACAAATATTTTAGTCTAACAACAAATTTTAAGCACCTCACTGTGTTGGGCTCTGAAAATACAAACGTCTAACCTATTTTTCATGGAGCAGAATGACTAGAATGTGCAGGTTGTACTGTTTCTCTGTTCCACAATGAGACTTTTAAAATCTTGCTCTGATTGGGAGTTAATGCTTGTGAACTAAAGATTTGTCTATTCCTAGTTACGCCTGCTCCCTCATCTCATGACAAAAAGCTTAATGTTTTATTATGATCTTTTCCTTCTCATCTTACAAATACAATAATCTCCAGCTTCTTGCTTCCAAAATGGTTATAAATTTCCTGACTTGTAGTCCACATTGCCAGAGACATTCATTAAATCTAGATGTTAAACATCAAGTGAGGCTGAACAGCTCTGAGAGCTGATATCTAAGTTGGAGCTTGATTCATATTTTATGTTGAAGCAAAATGTTTCTTGTAAAAATCTTCCAGATCTTCGTCACTCTGCCTCTTCTGAGGTTTTTACAAGGTCATCCTGCTCAGAAAAGCTTCTGATATGCAAATATAGCTACCCATATTTCTGTGCAACAGTAACACAGAGGCCAACTTATTAGTAGCTAAGGTCCTTTTTTGTTCTGAAGCTGAGCAGAGGAAAAATTCTTTGGCTTAGATCTAGAATAGTTGCTGATGGCAAAGCACAGTGCAACCTTGTGAAGAAATTGCGATTGGGTCAAAGGGTGAAAATGGGTTACATCTCTATCTTTCTTTTCATGCTAGGTTTTCATAGGTCAAGGTGGAAAAGATGGCTGCAGAAGATGAACACCACATGTATTGGACTGTACTCTTCTCTATGTTGCACCAGTACCCTGCAGATTTCTAATGAATTATTTATGCTGATGTAAGAGCAGAGTCAGGCCCTCTGCAATAGCATCCACTGACAGTAATTTAAAAGCTGCGTTCAAAGGCCAGTGTAACATTTATGACAAATTCTTGTCTGAATTCCATTTCCTCTTACCTCACTAAATAACTGGAATAACAGAAATCTGTCCTTCAGTACAGAGAATGAATGGATCTGGAGGACACATAAGCACTATAGGTTGGTTTGACACCAGCAGGTACAGAAATATAACTTGAGCCAAACTGCTATTGATACCAAAGAAGTTATCCTGTAGAAGGAGTGTCCTCTATACTTAAGAATTCACTTTCTACAACTCCACCTGACTGCTGCAGATTTACTCTCAGAAGAGCAAGGCCATTTAACTTTTTTCTGCCCCAAAAATATGACCGGCATATTGGGGAGAGGAGGTGTTAAAATGTCCAGTTCGGTCATTCTCATTATGATTATCACAGGAGTGTAACTGCTCTGATAGAATGATTGTGATTCTTTTATATTACGACATATACAAATAGAAAATGATCAACAATGCAAGGATTCAATTTCTGAAGGAATAATCACTTACCCTAAAGTTAATGTAACTGCCCAGAACTGCAAAATCTTGGTCAGCTATTAAATAATCTGACCTTCTGAATCTTGTGGTTTCAAACTGGGCACCTTGATTAAGTGAAATAATTTTAAAAACATGAATTGCTTTTTTATAATTTGAATGGTTTCTAGAAAATAATCTCCAATGAGAAACAGTGTTTCCCATGTGTTAAATAATAGCTTTTGGGGGTTGTAACAATTTTTTCTAAGATATTCAAGAAACTAATACACTAAGCAATTGCATTTGGAATTTCTCTGTGTTTTCTTCCTTTACAAGTATGTAAAATGGCACTGACCTTTTAATCCAAAAATCTAACGCATACTCTAATTCCCTTTTGGATCTAATAGAAAATTTTGATCAATCTTTTTTAATTAAAAAACATAGACTGTTTGACTGTACTTATATTTCCCATGGCAAAAAACCAATTACATCAAAACTTGCCCAACAATGTTTTTATATTCTATTTTGCCTTCTTTGATTTTTCTGGGCTGGGCTTATGCTTACAAACTATATAGATGAAAAAGTGTGATTCATGATCATATCGTCTACCTAGTAAGGTACATCCCTTTTACAAAAAATAAATCCATCTTCAATAGGTGGTTAAACTACTGCTCCTTCCATCTACTGACTCTGTTTTACAAACAACACAGAAAAGATGTGAAGTACATCATGAAGCAAGTCCCACTGCACAGGGAAACTGCTGGAATGCAAGCAAGCAAGACTCTCTCTCCCATGCCTGCTGCCCCCCCAGGAACATCGGGACAAGGGAATGAGGCACTAAAAGGTTGAGAGTTGAGCTGAACTCATTGCTACTCTGGTATACTGAGTCAGTCATTCCTACATTTAAAAGCCCTGAATGCTCTTGAAATTTCGTCAGGAGAAAAGCCTGAGAAATGGGAGGAAAGGAAGAGCAATCAGCTTCCTAATAGGACGTCACAGTCCTGGGAGGAGGTCCAGCCCTCTGAATTATGCTACCTGCCTCATTCTGAGGTCTTCTGATCATTTTCTTTAATATTTGAATTGCACTACCCCCAGAGGCCTCAGCTGTGTTCTCTGTATAAACACAACAAGTCTGCCCTAGATCTGTGTGACCGTGTTTCTGTTTGGATTTTGTGGATGAGTTCTGCTGTTTGTCTTTCCGGTGAAGCTTATTAAAGGAAAATTTTTCACAAGGTGTTTGATAGAATTATAGCACTTTGCCATTGCTGTGTTTCTGCCATCATATATCATGCTGTATAGCTCCAAACTTCACAGAGAAAAATAGAGAGCATTTATTTAGCCACCCCATAAGACAATTCTGCTTCCACAGACAGCTGCGCCAATCTTATATTTGCTGACACCAAAGGATGCTTGTTTCTGCCCTCACCCTTTCCTTCCCTTACAGTTCTCCTATCTTTGTCCTTCCCTGTTTTCCCAACTCTATCCTCTCCCCTTTCCACCTCTAGTGCTCATCAGCTCTTCTGTGAGCCACTTGAAGTCACTGTCATAACAGAATGTCCAACCTTTTTTTTTTTCTGGAGCTAGTGAATTAAAGAGGCTGTCAAAGAGGATAAAATGAGTACCAGCAAAGCTAGGAGTGTGGAGAACAAGTCGGAGTGGGAATGGGTAAAGGACACCCCCTTTTGGCAGTGGTTAGCTGTTAATTCTCGCCATCTTGCAGGACATCACACCCCAGAAGACAGGGAATTCTAGTATCACTTTTAAGGTTTACAAATTACCAGAGAACCCTTCTGGGTTACTGAGATCCTCTTCTATGCCACAGTTTCCCTGGTAGCAAAATCACTCCTGCCTTCTCTTGTCTTCAGCACTCATTCCCATGACATTGCCTGGCATAACATACTACGCCTGTCACTGCTGCCATTTCACCTCTTTGTACAGCGGAACTATAACCAGATTAGCAAAGGAAAAAAAAAAAGTGGGTTTTTTATTTTGGGGTTTTTTTTTAAAAATTCTGATCAAGTCTTTAAACATTTTACTGAAGTCTTGAAAATGTTGTGACTTGCCAAAAAACCAGAGGCTAGTAAGAATGTCCTAATTAAGAAAGCCAATGCAAATGTTCACTTAGGGAAGCTCACATGTATGTTGGAAAGGAAAAGGAAATCTAATCCCAGAAAGCAAAGGAGGAGAATTTATCTTCATTTCTTTCAGTCTAGCCCTAAACTAAAAACACAAAAGCAGGGAGAAATCATGATATTTCATTGCCATATTTGGTATAAACCTCTAAGTGAGATTTTTTCTGCAAGGGTGAGGAAAGGAAACAGGAGGTGTAGCTCAAGAAAAGACAGGTGGGGGAGATTAGGGATAGTCTATGTTGCAGCAGAAGAGGAAAAAGGAGCTTGGGGTGACTATTCTGAAGAAACTCAAAGATATTTCAATTATAAAAAATGAGCAATTTGAGCCAACTCTCTTTGTTAATCTAACCTGCAGGGAGGAAAGCTGGATTGCTCTAAAAGACTGTAAGAGCTAAAATCCAACTTTGTTTATTAAGGTGTTTTCATAACTAATGTTTCTGAGAGAGTAACAATTGATCTAAGTGTACTCTGCAAATGTCTGCTACCCGGTATACATTTGGGGGATCTTAACAGGTGCAGTGTTTCTTTCACCATGCTGAAGATATTGCACCCAAAGGTGCTTGGTCACAGGAAGGAGACTTCCAAGGTAGGTGTAAACTGGTATTCCTTTAGGAAGGAGCAGGCAGCAGAGAGGCAATTGATGTATGGCTTCGAGCACCATAATACATGCTGGAGCCTTTGAGAATCTAAAAAGACAATGTTTCCACCTCTGGTCATATTCTTTACACCTGGGATCATAAACTTTTAACTTTAGATTACAGCTGGCTAAAAAGGAGGGTCTCTGTCATTGTTTATTTTTATTTTAATCCAGACTGAATGGAAACCAAGTATGTTTAACTTTGGTTTGCATCAGAAGCTTTCTAGACTCTGTGGTTGTTCAGTGAAATTGTCATTGACTGTCATTTGAGAAGAACATAGGCTTCACTAGGCAAGTCTAGAGAATTTCCGTGGTCCACAGCTTTATGAGTGACTCCCTGACCTCCCACAGTTAAGCCTGAGATCCAATGAGATTGTAAAATGAAAAATTTCAAGTCTATACACCATTCTTTTCAATGATTTTTTATTCCTGAGTGGTTTCCAAACCAGTTCTACCTTGGGTGTTCAAGCATAGGAGAATAAGATCAAAGGAAGGACCTGTTGGAACAAATGCACTCTGTGCTAAGTGGGGGAGCTCGATTTGTTATGGCCCTGAGGTGTTTCCTGCATGCCCTGAATAATTCCATTAAATATTGAACTCCCTTATTGCTGCCCATCTGGAAGAATAGTCAAGCATTTCTTGGACTGAAAGACCTGCAGAAATCAGTCTAATATTCACCTCTAACATTCCCATGTTTAAGTATAAGCTTGTCGTGGTTTAACCCCAGATGGCAACTAAGCACCACACAGCCGCTCGCTCACTCCCCCCTGGTGGGATGGGGAAGAGAATTGGAAGGATAAAAGTGAGAAAACTCGTGGGTTGAGATAAAGACAGTTTAATAAGTAAAGCAAAAGCCACACACGCAAGCAAAGCAAAAGAAGGAATTCATTCACTGCTTCCCATCGGCAGCAGGGGTTCAGCCATCTCCAGGAAAGCAGAGCTCCATCACGCATAACGATTACTTGGGAAGTCAAACACCATCACTCCAAATGTCCCCCCCTTCCTTCTTTTTCCTCCAGCCTTATATGCTGAGCATGACATCATATGATATGGAATACCCCACTGGCCAGTGGGGTTAGCTGTTCTGGCTATGCTCCCTCCCAGCTTCTTGTGCACCTGGCAGAGCATGGGAAGCTGAAAAGTCCTTGACTAGCATAAACACCACTTAGCCACAACTAAAACATCAGTGTGTTATCAACATTATTCTCTTACTAAATCCAAAACACAGCACTATACCAGCTACTAGGAAGAAAATTAACTCTATCCCAGCTGAAACCAGGACAGTATCCACCCCTTATTCACATTATGCAATACATTCTCATTACCCACCATCCCCCTTTTCATCCTTTGATATAATACACAGATATCATTCCCTTAGTCTGTGGATCACCCCTGTGAAATGTCCGTAAAATATCCATAAATGTCCACAAAATGTCCACTGAGTTCATTTAGTCCATGACTTCGGGCTCCATCTGTTATGGTGGTCACTCAGGTCAGGAGAGGTGGTGTGTTGCGTGGAGTTATTGGGCACCAAAGCCAGCTCAGGTGAGGTCACTGCTGCACTTGCACTGCCTCTTGTAAGGCTTGTCCTCCACTGGTTCAGGTGGTTCCTGCTATAGTAATTCCTATAACATGCAACTCAAGTCCCGGGTTACAACAATTTAAAGGTATTTCCATTACAATCTCCACCCCTGGTCCCTTTGGACCAGACCATAGGGTTTAATATTGCAATGAACTCCTCCCCTTGCACCTGCTCCAGCTTGGACTTATCCTAGACTGCAGTCCTTTAGGGTGTACCTGCTCCAAGTGGTGCCTTATCCATGAGCCACAGTCTCTCTAGGGCTATTACTGCTGCGGCACAGAATTATCCACCGCCACAGTCACTTCGCGGTTACCCACAGCCACAGTCCCTTCAGAAGTAAGCCTGCTCCAACATGGCCTTACCCATGGCTGTAATCCCTCCAGGGGTGTACTTGCTCTGTCGAGGGCTTATCCATGGCCACACACTTTGAGGTGCTCCAGCATGACCTCATGCACAGCCACTGACACTTCAGGGTGTACCTGCTGCAGCATGGACTTATCCACAGCCACAGATGCTTCGAGGTGTACCTTCTCCAGTGTGGACTTAGGCCACAATCCCTTAGAGGTATACCTGCTGCAGCACAGACATAATCACGGCCACAGACGCTTTGAGATGTACCTGCTCGGGCATGGGCTTGTCCACGGCCACAGACTTTGGGGTGTCCTGCTCCCATGTGGACTCATCCACAGGTCACAGTCCCTTTGACTCGAGTTCATACTGGAGTTCCAGCCTGTCCAGTACCGCAGCACAGAAACAGCAGCAATGCCCTGGCCATCTGCCAGCCCAGGTGCATTGCCATTGCTGTTATCAAAATGTTCCCAGGCACAGCACAGTAAGATGATCAGCAGTACAGCAAGCAACAAAACCAAAAAGCAGCCACTAACGAGCACTAGACTCTAATATACAGTAAGGCAAGCAAGCCCCATGGCAAGCACAGGAGCCTGCCAATTAATAGCTAAACAGCAATAACAGCTATAAATTTGATCTAGCACATTCCAATCAAACCTGTCGTTATCTCAAACCCTTTGAGCCCCATGTTGGGTGCCAAAAAGGACTGTTGTGGTTTAACCCCAGCTGACAACTAAGCACCACACAGCCGCTCGCTCACTCCCTTCACAGTGGGATGGGGGAGAGAATCAGAAGAGTAAAAGTGAGAAAACTCATGGGTTGAGATAAAGACAGTTTAATAGGTAAAGCAAAAGCTGCACACGCAAGCAAAGCAAAACACTTTAACCACTAAGACATGCATATAATGCTGTACTAGTGATGAGGAACGAGGGATTGATAGGAGCGGACACTGACATGAATTTCTACCAAAGATAGCAAAAGAACGTAACTACTCGGTCAGAGCTTGCAGGATTATGTTTCTAAAACTCCCAGTTAGGTTTAGTTCCTTGTTGTGGGCAGAGGTGACGTGCCCACAAGAACAGCAAGGATATTCATCCACACTGGAGAACAGACCGTTTTTCTTCAATAACTGATTGAGGTTGGGCTTTAGGCTTTGACAAGGGTCCCACAGGAGGAAACGCACTGAACCAGTGCAATCCTGCCCTACCAGCTGCCCTAACCAAGCCCTTATCTCTCAATGGTGCCACTTGGTTTCTCCTGGGAATGAGGGCATTGTAGAAACCATGCTCTGTTCTCCTTCATTTTCCTCCCACACTTCTGCTCTTCTCGTTTCCATTTTCTCTTCAGTCTCATTTATTTTTTTCCATACTATTAAGCTGTAAGTAGTTGATAGAATGACAATGATATAAGGCTGCTTCTTGCTGTATCCTCCATCCTTTACATGGGTGGATGGATCCCTGTAATTGCAGCTGTTTTAATCAATTGCTCTCAAATACATACTTGTTGTCCTTTTTTCCCAGGTATTTTGAATTTTAAAAATACCTACTACCTATTTAAAATTAATACAAGCTTTGAATGCATGCAAGTCCATGTAACTTTTCATTTTTAATTTGAATCTTTTCTCCCTGGAGGAGTCTGGAATTCTTTATGAATTTATCAGCATTGACTAAGGAAAAAAAAAAAACAAAACACCCACCAACAAATGTCCTAATATGTCCTAGATTTTCCTCCAGGGAAAACTGTTGAGAGTTTACAATTGAAAAACAGTATCTCTCATTAAGTGAAGTTGTTCTGAATTGTAAGAAATGTTCCACCATTCAGTAAAGGTCTAATTTAATGCCCATTGAATGCCAAAGAAATAATCTCATTTATTTCAGTAGGCACTGAAATGGACTGCTCTTGCAAATCGTTTGGATTCACATGGTAGCATTCCTCAAATCCAGAAATGGGTTGAGTATCAGTATCCATGGAAGCAGCGTGAGGATGAGTTCTGCTGCGCAGAGGAAGCAGAAACAATTGTCGGCGTTAGGCAGAAGTGACTTGTGACTATTTGTAAGGGTAATTCAGGTAACTGCAATACAGAGAAACAAACTGCCAGACACTAGATATATAGAAGGGTCAGCAAACACAATAGAAAAGGTGGAGTTTGAATTTTCTTATCTTTTATGAAAAAAAAAATCCTTGTTCTGTGATTGGTAAGTTAGTTTCTTTTTGTGTGTGCTAGTGAGTTTGCTGCACTTGGTAGTTTGGGTCAGTTATTGTGTGTTACAAGTAGTGCAGAAGTCTGCCAGCTAAATATGTGAGGAAGACCTTTGATCACAATTTTCAGTGGTAAGACTATTTAGGGAAATAAGTCTAACCAAGGCAAAAACTCCCAAGCCAACCAACCGATGACCAAAGAATAAGAGTTGAGGATTAGGGAGGATTTCTCCATTTTCTTTAAAAGTGGAAAAAAAAAAAAAAATATTATTGAAACAATAGGTGTGGTAACTGAAATAATGGAGTAGACAGTAAAGATACTGTAACTGGATACAGACATCCCAAAATAGGTGTTCTCTTTCAGTGGTCATGTGGTGGAAGCTACTCTTTTGTGAAACATCTTATGGAAAAATTGTCAGAAATGAAGTTTTAGGGCTAGACCTGGTGGCAAGGGTGAACTGTGTGATTTAAAGACAAAACATAGGAGGAGAGATGTGGCTCATGGGCGGTCAAGAAGTACAGAAATTTACTAAACGAGACAGCCCAAAGTATAGGTCACAGATTGATCTGTAAAATCATATGCTTGTAGGGCAAAGTGTCTAATGAAAAAACAGCATTCTGTTCTGGAGGAAGAGCAGGTGGAAATGAAGGTATAACAGCAAAGAGAGAAAGCAGAGAGTTAGTTCAACAAAACTGCAGGTTAAAACAGACCTGCCTGCAGAAGACCTCCAGAGAAAAGGCACGATATCATCTATGGACCAGAAACTGAAAAGGAGCAAGAAGTGAAATCTTGTGATTATCCTGCATCCTGGGATAACTGGATGGTGCTTTGAATGACTTTTGGTACTTCTCTGCACCATACGACTTCAATTTTGCACCTCTGAGAAACCATAACTGGGTTCTATAAATAAGCTGACAAGGCAGTTGACTGTAACTGGTCATTACGAGTCAGATGAAAAGGCTCAGTGTGCACGCACATCCTTTTACATCAGTTTCTGCTGTCACGTACATGAGAGGAGATTCTTTCATGATGTGGCAGATGAGCTTACCTTCCCGCCCCAGCACAGCTCTGGCAGCTCTCCTGC
>NW_009214568.1:40858-53465 GCF_000690835.1 Fulmarus glacialis
CTTTGTAATTCTCTTCTTCTTGCTACTGTGCTCTCGTAAATGAAACTGGGCTAGAAGTACTGGTAGATAACAGAAAAGAAATGTGGTGTCAGCCTTCAAAAAGAGAAAGATCGTAGTAATTACTGTCAAGAAAGTTTAGCTTCAATCCTTCTTAAAATACTGGAATGAATAACAGTTTCTAACCATTTAGAAGATAGCAGAGGCATTATTCTCTTCTTCTTGCTACTGTGCTCTCGTAAATGAAACTGGGCTAGAAGTACTGGTAGATAACAGAAAAGAAATGTGGTGTCAGCCTTCAAAAAGAGAAAGATCGTAGTAATTACTGTCAAGAAAGTTTAGCTTCAATCCTTCTTAAAATACTGGAATGAATAACAGTTTCTAACCATTTAGAAGATAGCAGAGGCATTAGGAACAAGCACAGCTTACAAAAAGAAACTCTTGCCATTGGTTTTTGACAGAATTACCAAATGAGAACACTATGACAGATGCAATGCAGGACTTTTTCTGCATATAATAATTTAATGAGAAATGTTATATTTACGATTAAGTCTTAAAATGAAGTGCAGTACCACAGACTACAGATGGAGATGAAATGAGATAAATGCCTATGGTATGACACTGGTGTTAGGCACCTGAGGCTTATTTATCATGTTTGCTGAGAAGGAGGGTTTCAGTGTTCAAGACTGGCTTCATGTTTGATAACACTCTAGTCAGCTTGAGTGTGGGGCTCTGGGGTAACTTTTTGTTTAACCTGCCCAAAATGGATGTCTGAGATTCTCCTTTCCTACTTGCAGTGCCATTTAAATACTGGTAAAAATGGAAGGTGTTTGTTACCGTTGCCTGCTTCCCTGCATTCGTGTCAGTTCCTCCTAGAAAGCCCATCATTCTCATCCAGGGATTCATATGATACCAATCAGACAAACAGAAAGAATCTACAATATTCGTTAAATATTGCATGCCTTTGCAATGTCCTTCACAGAGCAAACAACATGGAAATGTGTTTTTTCAGACAGTGTTAATTTGGAAGGGGTGGTAATACAGATGATCACAGGGGAGTGGGGAAAGAAAGATGCTTAGAGATATAAAGATAAAAAAATCATGCAGAGAGGTTCAAACAATGCCACCTAATAATTCATCTGGAGAGGAATGACAGCTATTGAGAAGAGTTATACGGAGGGACTCGAGGGTTTAGAAACAGAAGAAATTAAATTAAGGAAGGGCAAAATTTAGGCCAAATATCAGGGGAATCTTCCTACTAGTGAGACTTGGAAGATACTGCAAAGGAATGGTCTAAACTCACCACTTTTTAAGGTAAAAGCAGATCAAAATGTTCTTTAGAGAATATTAGCAGGTAGGGAGATTAGGTTGCATGTCCCCAATTTATGAGCTCTGATGCCCAAAAGGATTATTTCAAGAATTCTGAAGTTGATAACAACCTTCCCTTTCTCTACAGCATGATGGAATAAGTGTCCCAACAGTTTTTTTGTTGTAACACAGTTGAGGTATCCTTGGAGAAGAAAATGTTAACAGTCTCTTTCACCCATATGATTAATTATTTATAATTTGTGGTACAGCAGCATCTTGCAGTTCTATTCCACATTAGATCCCATTGAACTAAGTGCTGTCAAGAGATACGATAAAAGTTATTTCTTTATCCCAGATCTCCAATAATCTAAATGTAATAAATAATTCAATGAGTAGGTTTTACAAATGGTTGGGTATAGAAGGGAGGACAGAGTAGGTAATGCCACCATGGTGACAAAGTAATGTAAGTTAACTAGTTTTCAAGTTGGCAATTTTGTTTGTGCTATGAGTTCTTAAAAAATCCTATGCCTACTCACCATGCTGAAATATTTTTAGATATGCATCTCTCACTGGAAGTGGACGTTATAGCTAGTGTGTGACTAAGAGCAAGTCAGATATATCTCATGTAAAGAATATGTACAAGGAACTGTATCAAAAAATGTTTGGACGTCCGCATGCCATGAGTGGTGAATACACAAATATGTGTTCCCTAACCAACCTTCTGCCTTGTCTCTCTGAATGCAGGGCAGCATGTAAAGAGTGTGACTCTGTTCCCCTCTGCACCCAGAAACTCCTGATGAACCTTCATTTCTGTATGACCACAGCCATCTTTGAGGGCAGAGTGATGCTGCACAGTCCACAAGTACAAGGCTGGGGGTCTACGACTCACCTTGAATTAAAATCCATAACTTCTGAAGGAGGTTTTCCTCCTTTGTAATTTTGTAGCTGCTACATTCTTACAAGGTCTTTTCAGATTCAAAATAATAAGTAGTGTTTTTTCCTACTGATGCTTATACTCATACATACTCTGATCTGAGGTATAAATGCTGTGGAGCTACCATAATTCCAGGGGATTTCCAAAGAATTATTCTAAATTAACACTGCTGGTAATTCAGGTCAGATCTGGTTCCATGCATGTACATGTATTTTTAAAGATCCTAAAGAAATCAGTTACCCCACTTTTCCTGTCTTCGAACACTATGTTCTGCACCTTCTTTTAACTGCAGTGATAGTGTATTTATATAAGGTTCCTCCCTTTCCCAACACTCATTAATAACGTAACCTTCAGCACAAAGGGCTGTCAGTGGTGGTTTTTTCCTCACTCCAAGAAGAAAAATAAACCCTCTGTTTCTAAATGCAAGAGGCAACACATGCTGAAAGATGTGATAATATAACATGAAGGTATTCCTTCAGGTTATTTTGCTTGATGCAGTTTGACACCATCTTGTAAGTGATATTCTCTTTGTTCATATTCTCAGTATTCACTGGGAACAACGAAGAGTATTTTTCAAGTTTGACAGAAAGGGACCCAAGGTCAGTTCTTCTCTTGCACTTTCCAGGACAATGCCATTTTATAATATTTCCTCCAGATGGACTGCCAAAAAGCAACAGACTTACTCCAGTGATCAAAAAATACCGTTTATTCCTTATTCCTTTCAATCATGCAAAGACAGTTGCAGTTCCTTACTTTGGATCGGTCTGTTGCATTGTTAAACTTCAGATAGAATCCTTATTTTCTTACTGTTATCGATATAATGATTCATGGTCTGAAACAAACTGGCCATATATTGAAGTTTCAGGAGCCTAGGCATAGCTAACTGTGAATGGGAACTGGGGGTATATAGCTAGTGGCTGTTCAGATGAATGTCAATGGGAAAAAAACCCCTAAGGATGCACAGCTACACATTCTCCTGTCTGGATACTTCCTCCACTTTAAAGCGTAGACAAAGCTTGAATCTTTAGCTGCAGGGTTTCAGTCTGTCTTATTGTGAAGCAATTCATACAACCTACAGCCTTTTAACTGCATTACTTTTAACCTGGATAACTGAAATACGGGAAAAACGAAGTTAATGGTGAGCCAGTGAAAAATGTCGTTCTGTAAGGACCTACAAGAACAAAAGAATGATGTTTCTGTTGATGTCAGTCACAAATTTCCACTCCACTCTGTCTAATTAAAAGAAGGTAAATGCAGTGACTGCTGTAGGCAAGTGCGGCTTACCAGGGAGCAGCAAAAGCAGCCTGCTCTGCAAGGCAAGTGGGTAGCCAAGGATCACAACAAGGTAGGCAGATGCAGTGTCCTCACTAGCACGGGGCACAGGCCCACAGTACTCAAGCAAGAAGCCCAGAGCAGATCTGGTGATGATGGGCACATGTGGCCAGCAGACCAGTGATTGCTAGGCAAGTCTGTAGTGATGAGGGAGGCCTGAGGTCTAGCCAGAAGTGAAGGCAGTAAAACAAGGCCGGGATTAGCAAGGTACAAGGCCAGGCACAGCATATCTACAATATAGCTTGAGCAAGGGTCTGAACATAAATGAAGCTCCCAAACCACAGCATAGAGGATATATGAGCGGACACTGCAGATGAGGGCTTCTCACAGCTCTTTTTCATAGCTTAGCTGTTGTCACAGCAGTCTGGTCCAAGGTCATATAGCTGTGTCATACCCGGGAGGGGAAGAGGTTGCAGAGGAGCATTATAGAGAAAGATGGTCAGAGGCTGATAGGGGCCCATAAGAGATGGATGATACACTCAGGACCCTGCCGTGTTGTTCATAACATGTCCAGTTTATTTTTAGCAGGTGATTTTTAGGCAGTCTGATTAATGAGGGATGGAATATTAAAGCTAATTTCTTGGTTATGGGGACATAAGCTGGAAAATACTATATGAAGCCATGTAGACAGGCATGTTTGCAGAGTCCCTTGACTTGTGCACCGTCTGCATGTACACATACACATCTAGTGTTTCACATCAAAATCCCTCTAGGAGCTCCTCCAGAACCTCATATGGAAGTCCTGGCTGCACTTCTCCCCTCACTTTTTTCTTTACACCATCTTCATCCATCCTCATCCACCAACTTGCAACCTCATCCACCAACTTCTGACCTTGTCAGCAGGATGCTGGGAACTCTTGAACTGTTTTCTGTTCTGAGTCCCTCTCATGTCCCAAGGAAGAGGGCACCACTAGACATCACCTACTTATTCTCTCAATGTCTTTAAAGAACAGTAGACACTGTCAGGGTACCTACTTGGTGTTGTGCTCGGTGTCTCTCTCTAGCTTCCTGGGTTCTTTTATTACTTTTTATCCCTTGATTCTCACCTCTTCCCTTGATTCTGTTCATTGCAGCCCCTAACCTTTTTATTTCTACCTCTCACTGAAGTCCCAGGGAGGATTTCAAAGTATTTTAAGGGTCAGAGAATTCAGTAAAAAGAGTGGTAATAAGGGATGGTGCTTAGAAGAAAAACACACAGGCTTGGTCAGTTCCTGTAGTCCATGTCTTCCCCCTACCCCAAATATCCAGAATGTTGCACTGGGGTTATTGTTGGTTACAGCTTCACCTGGTCCCTTTAGGGTCTGCTTGTGGATGAATCAGCTGTCTGTGAGTCTGTCTCATCCCCTTTTGCATCTCCTGATGCTGTCTCCTTCCACAGCCTCCTCCGGCAACACGTTCTAATAGCTGACATGGAAAAATGTTCTTCCTTTTATCTCTTTAGAGCTGGGCTCCTGAGTGCCTGCTGGCTTTAGTAGTGCGGGATTTGGTGAATAACAGTTCTGCTTTAACCTTCTCCACCACCTTCATGATTTGGTAAACCTCAAAAATATGCCCCCTGAGACTTCTGCCGCCTAAAGTAGAGAGTCACAGCCTTTTTAGTTTATTTGCATAAGCTCGTTACCCCATCCCATTAATCATTTTCATTGCCCATCTCTGTACATTGTCTAACTCCATTACATCCTACAACACAGACATAAGAGCAATACACAACACTCAAGGTCTAGGTGGGTACTTTTCCAGACAATGGCCAATAATTCATTTGGCCTTTTTGTCTGCCACTGCATATTAAGGTAACAATTTCAGAAGATGGAAAATGATGACTCCAAAATCTGTTTCCTAAGCAGTAATTGCCATTTCCAAGTTCAGCACCATGTAGGCATGGTTTAGATTATTGTTCCTTGTAGGCATCACTTTACATTTAGCTGCATTGAAGTTCACCTGCCACCCTTTTGTCCTTTCACCTAGATCTATGCCATTGACATTGTATTCAGCTAACCAAAGGAAGTTGGCATCATCCACAAACTAGAGATTTCACTGTGTACTCCTTTCACCAGGTCATTGATGCACAATGATAGAGACATAGCGTAATTTCGGTCCCAGCAACGGTCCTTCTCGAACCCCAGTCCTGACTTTCTTCCATCCTGGAGAGTGACCATTAAGCCCGATCTTTTGCTTCCTACCATTTAATCAGCTTTCAGCCCATAAAGGAACCTTTCCTCCAATTCCATTGCAAGCTTGTCTCTTTAGTAACCTTCAGCGTGGAAAGTTGCCAAAGGCTGTTTGAAAACCCAATGCATGATCCAGTGGATCACTTTTATCCACATGTGGTTGAGACCCCCACAAAACTCTGAAATGTCAGTGACCCCGGACTCCCCTTCCCCGAAACCCTGCTGCCTCTTTTTCCTAAAAGACCTTGTTCACTTATAGAATCAGGGAATTCACTCCTCATTACAGACTCTACTGTCTTACCAGGAATGGTCAGCCTAGCCAGCCTGCAGTTTCCAGGATACCCTCTAGAAATTTTGCGGCATACGGGAGTTACGCTGGCAATCAGCCAGGCCTCCGTCAGAGAGGGTGTTTGAAGTGGTAGTTTGCGTACTTTGGCCAGCAATTCTGCAATTTCACATCTGAGTTCCCTCAGAGCTCCCAGGTGAATGCCATCCAGTCTGGGTGACTTATGAACACAGCTTCTCTGCTTGGTCTGATGCTTCCTGTATATTTACTTCAAATTCATCTAGCTTGTCTGACCTACCTACTACAAAGAATGTGTAGACATATTTATGTCATGATTTACACTGAAATCACAAAACCTAGAAGTTTTCTTCAGGCTCCACTGAAGAACCTCTCAGTGTCATCCTATGAAAAGATAGTGGCATTTTAAATCTAAAAACATAAATGAGCCATAGCATGGATAAACCTTTAACCTGATATTTTTGCAGGAATTTAATATAGGGTTTCCATGCTAGGTGACTCTAGAGGGCTCTGAAAGCCAAAGAAGGTTTGTACTACTATAATGCTGTTGATACCAGAAACTATCAGGTAACTCCACTGGCACAGATGAGGTCAGAATCTGGCCCTAGGGTATACTTCAAAATTATCTTGTCTGGCAAAGAAAGAAGGAAGCTGGGATTAGTAAGATCCCCAGATTTTTGTTATCTAAAATGATGGCCTTAATGCTAGCAAGATAATATGTCTGTAAGGTTGCAAAGGATCTCAAAAAAAAGAGTCTCTTGTGAGAAAATGACAAATATTGATTATTACATGGTAACAAAACCATGAGGCAGACGCTCAGATAATCTCAGAGTGACTGCTACAAAGACTACAATAGAGATTTATCAGAATTTGACATCTAGTGCTATACCTGTTAATTGGACTTTCTGAAATCTTTAAACGTATTTTCCACAGAAAGTTTTCATGAGAGGTTGTTTTACGTTCTGTTTCCTCTGAAATTTAACAAAACAGTGATTTCCATCACTGTCAGACTCTCATTCAAGTGCAAGTATTGAAACTTGGAAATGAGATTCAACACCCATTCTGATGCAGATACGAGAACGTATACCTGTCTCTCTTGCATAATCCATTTACATATCATGTAAAAATGTTTCAGCAGAGATTTGCTCTCAAAAGGGTATGAAAGCTAAGGGAAGCAATAGGTCTGACATTTTGCAATGAATTATTTCACAAGTCTCTTCTTGTTTGGCCACTTCCGTTATTGTTTTGAAACAACAAAAAAATCCCGTTAAATCTGCAATCCGGTTAAATCACACCCAGAGCTCCTCAGGGAGAATAGGTCTGAATTACTGCTTACACGGCAGCTTGCCTCAAAACTTGAAGCTACTACCATCATAAATAAAGACAAAATGTCAATAGCTATTTGAAGTTCTACTGCTATGCCAGCTTTTAATGTCATTTTAAACTTAGGAGCTTCAGGGCTAACATAGTCCTCCTCTGGACGACGGACAGGAGTGGAAGGAATAGGCTGGCTGTTGCCTTTTCTGTGGGGCTTGCAGCAACTCTACCCCAAAGTGTATGGTGACTGGCTGCAAGAGCTTAGTCCTCAGGTGTAACAAATTGATGCAAATCTATCACTATCCACAGCCTAGTAGAATTATGCCAGTTTAGTTTAGCAGAGGACCCAAATACGTATAATACAAAATGGACTTGAGAGTCTCATTAAATATTCCGGTTTGGGGTTTTTATATAAACTTCAACTTTTCTTGTTCAACTCTGAAGCATGAGGAAAACCAGTATGTCTAAATGATGATAATCTGCAAAATGTATATTCCAGAGGACATAAACCGCCGCCCCCCGCAAGTTTCCTTTTTGTGTCCATGATGAAGGTTCCCTTGGTGCTTTTGGTGCATCCAGCATCAAGGTTGATCTCTTTTTCAATTTAAATCTTTAAAAGGAATTCATTGCCATTTTTCATAGGGAAAAGAGTCTTCAATTGCTTAGGCTGGAAGCCTGTCACTGTGATTTTTCCTAAAAACCATGTCTTTTCAGAGTTACTCTTCTGAAAGGAACAAACTTTTCAGGTATGTTATTCCATAGAAGTGACACAAAAGCATAGATGCTTTTCGAAACCTATTTTTAAGATCTGTAACTCAAGAAAAGTTCCTCTAATTTACCTACAATTTTGACAAAAGAAAGTTTCTTTGCAAAGCTCTACATACAAAATGTGAAGGATCTGGAACCTAGTAACAAGGAATGTGGAAGAGGGAAGGCAAAGGCAGATATATTATGTTACCACAAAAGACAGTGTTAAACAACTAAAACTGTCACTGCAGAGAATGGGCTTTAAATACATTTTTTTCCAAGTATTTAGGGACAGTTAAGTTTTAAAAGGTTGACTTTCTATTTGGACTATCTGTCAAATTTAACAGCGGCTGTTCACGGATCACATTCACTTTTGAAACAACACAAGAGAGCCCTTTCTTGGATTCCCGATCACTTCTATCAGTTAACATGACCAGCAGGCTCAAAGACAGCTTCATGGGTTGATACCATAGGAAAATTAGCTGCCTACAGCAGAATCAGATTAGTTTCCAGATGTTGGAAATAAATATTCCAGAGGGTTTGGCCTAATGGCTTCCAGTCTGCTGATGTACCTCATGTGTAGCCCCAGCTGTTAAAACCACTTTATCATAAGACACAACAGAAGGAAACAAAGCTCCTCCTGAATGAGTATTTCTGCTCAGTTTGTATTGCTGTCGTTTTAGTCATTTTACCAGACTGACAAAGTCCAGGCTGTAAACTGTAGAGGCTACAGCATATAGCATATGAACAAGTTCACAACTTTAATGCTCTGTGGTATGATAGACTTGGAAAAGTCTCAGGAGTGCTGGTAGAGACATCTGACCCACATATCTGTGTTATTCAGCATCCCTGTACCATAGAATTATTCATGTCTATTGCAGTCAAACATCTGCTAGAAAATTTCCTTCCTTTTTCCTTATGCGCAGAATATCAAGGATCTAACAACGCTTAACTGGAATATATTTATGGCTTCTCATGACAGAGTGGGCTGATGCATATTGTTCAAATACACATGTAATTTTTTCTCCCCTCCCTCAAATTTTAATGCTTCAGTGGAGCATAAACCATTTCAAGACATTTTAAAAACTGACATTCTTAGGGAAACATTCCTTAAAGATGATGAGGAATAACTCCAACTCCTAATGAAAAAAAAAAAAAGCAGGCCAAGCAAAACATGATTAGATCTAGTCTTCCTATAGCTTTACAAAAACATAACAGCCTCCCACTAGCTGTTCTTTAAAAAAATGAAACCAAGTTTCATCTTTCCTTAAAAACATAAAAACATAATATGTGATTTAAACTGAATTTGTGGAACCACTGATGTTTTGTCTGATTTCCACTCCTCTTGCACAAAGCTGGCAGGAATGTCGCATGTGGAGCATTTCTACTTCATCTGCTGCAGTCTATTTTTGACTGAAAATACATTAAGAGAGATTGTGGGCCAAAATGCAAACATTAATTTACTGGAATGGCAAGGAATATGGGATTGGGCAAAATATTAAAAGGTAAAAATCTTGCAGGTCATCTGCTGAAACACTGTAAGGAAAAGTATAATGCTTTATTCCATAATCATAATGAAAACAATGGGCCCTTTTCCTTGTTCCTCTGGTTTACTTCATTATACTTCACTGTTCATGGATTTCCATTAGGTTCTTACTGACTACTACATATGAACTTGAGACAAAAACCAACCTAATTGAGGTACCAAGCAGAAAACAATATGACCCTTAAAAAGTGGCCCTTTCTTTCTGTGCTAGATATTAGAGAAAAGGATTTGACCATCATTTGCTCCTGTAACCACAGAGGATCTTTCCTGCCAATTCTATAGCGATAGTTCTGGGGAGATTTGTATTAGAAATGTAGATGGAGGGAACAATATTTCAATAAATATTCATTTATTCACATTTGAACCTCAATTTTGAATAAACAGCATGCATAAGACTGTTCATATTCATTATCTGTGATTATTTGTGCATTAAACCTTTGCTAGATGCAATATCCTCTAAAAGTTAATTTTAAACTCAAATGTTGGTGAAAAATTATTCTTTTTAATTTCATATTCAAAGTTCAAAAGAAAGCTCCAGTAAGCTGGTGACACTTATATTTGTGTTTCGTTATAAACACCTGAGTAGTCCTACTGAAGTCAATGAGATTACTCATGTACTTCAAGTTAAGTGTTTCTAGGTCTGGAATCTTCTTTTGAAACTTTTTTGTAACTGCTTTTAAAAGCCTAGAAGTAGGGAGACAGACAAAGTTCAACAAATGCATTATCTATTGTGAATTATTCATTCAAGTAGAGTTTTGTTAGTGACAAATGAACATAACTGAAGCTGTGACTGAGGGCTGATAATAAAGAAAAGCCTAACATTTCCAAAATGTAACTTACTTCTTTGCTACCATCAAAAAAAGTAGATGTTGGAGAATTTGTTTGTGTTCATTCTTTCCAGCAGAGGACTGATACGGGACATTCAGTTGGAAGGTAACATTATCTCATGCTGAAAAGTGGAGAAATTAGCAGTTCCTATGTTATGAGCTTTCCTAACCTCTCCTAACTTCACTGACCATGAAGTTGAGATAACTGAAGTAAAGCCTTCAGGGCATTATGAACATGAAATCTGAATGTTCCTAGTACACCTGTAGGTGGTTGTTGGTGGTTAACACAATATATCATCTGATTGGGCACACTTCCTTCCAAGGATGCCCAACTTTTCCTTCATCAAACAAGTTATAATGACAACTATCAATATTAGAAAATTGTATAGCAGTACTGCTCAAAAATTTAACGAGATTAAGGCATCTATGTAGCCTATGAATACTGTCCTGGTTTCAGCTGGGATAGAGTTAAATGCAAGGTATTTGGCTGCCTGCCAGGTTAAACTATGGCAATATACAGTAAGTGAGATAGTACAGGCCTAAAGGTATTAGTCTAAGTCCACAAAATAGAGGTGAGAGAAAAGACTGCTCATCCCCATTTTATTTATCTAGAATTTAATCTTGTATGATTAACTCAAGCTTTAGCTCAAGCCTTCCAGTGCCTGTTCAGAAAACTTTCTACTCAAGTTCAGAAGCGTTCTCTGATTTGGCGAGGTTAAGACAAAGTTGAAATTGTTTAAGTCTGGATACCTTCCCTGCTGCTCCCTCCTGAAATAAACTAGTTCCATCCAGGTAAAGGTGTTAGCATGCCTCAGCACCCAGGCAAGACCAGGGTCTCACAGGCACATGCAGAGGACATGGTTACCTAAGCATGTCTCTTTAAGGGAACGTATTCAAACAGCAGCCAGGCAATCTGGTCAGCTATGGTTGAAAGACGTATCCACACAGCTACTGAAGAAACCCATGCCATCCAGTGAACGTTCAACGGAGAGGCACATCCCAGCACGGTCAAATCTGCCTGGAGCTAAATCTGAGAGGATGGACGTAGGAGTTTAGGTTCAGATAGTCTGTTTTTGCATCTGTGCAAAATACATTCACAATGCTGTTTGCTTTATTCTGATGTACAGTTTTGGGTTAGTTCTAGTTCAAATGTCTCTGCACAGCTGTGTTCCCCAGGTCCTGGTACAAAATCGATGTTTATTGAAACCTAATATTGTAATCAGATGATTGTACTCTTCTAAATTTAGAATTTTTTTCCTCCAATACATAAATAAAGCCTTTTTGATAACCTCAATAGCTGTAGGAGAAGATCTGAAAGTTACGTGAGGTATACAGACTGTATTTTGAGATGCAAATCAATCACTAAACAAAATCTTTTCAACAGGAAAATTTTAGCCTTTTGCTGCACCTTTTATAAAGCCAATGGAAGAAAAAAGATTACATTTCAGGGTAAATGTATGATTTACATTTACAAATGATTACAATACAGGGTAAATGAAAGGCAGTAGAGATGTGAAAGAGAATGCAGAATTTCAGAGGAGTGACATATTAAATAGCCTTTTACTGACCAATCCAAAAATCACTTTGGCTTTCATAGGAAATAAAAGCTTAAAGTCAGAATGCACATAAAATGAAGACTGAGAAGAAAAAAAAGTCCCTTAAAAAAGAGAAATGTCTTAATTCTAGCCAGATGTTATTGTTATGATTTAATTTTATTTTCATCAGATCTTATTTAATCTCTGTCTCAGTGGGCTGATCTGCAGAGCAAAAGTTGTCAAAAATATAACTTAACTTTATCTTGAACTGTTTCAGCTTCTTAATAACAAAAAAAACCCCACAAAACTTATAATCCTACAACAGCTGTCATTTTGAAATTAATAGATCCTTTCATTCAGCACTTCCCTGCCGTGATATTTTTTCCCCAAATTAAACAGCTGTCCATGTGGGAAAATAATTCACTATGTGCAAATTTCTGTTCCATAAAAATGCCCTATTGTTGCATATATAACTAAAATAAATCATATACAGAGTATATTTTAACTCTCATTAAAAGAAGGGATTTTCCTGATAATAGCTTTTGTTCACAAAATGAAAATATTTATATAATTATATAATAACATATAATAT